>NC_133430.1:18657790-18957790 GCF_011762505.2 Arvicanthis niloticus | reverse complement strand
TAGTTTTTCTGGAAGCCAGGAGAATAAACTGAACCCAGAGACAGAGACAGAGACAGAGAGACTCACTCTCTGGTCTGTGACTGGTGGTGACCTGTGCTTGTGTGTGTGTGTGTGTGTGTGTGTGTCCATGTCCATCTGCCCTGTGACTTAGTGGTGATGCATGGCAGACATCTGAAGAATAAGTTGACTTTGCTGCCTTACTGTGGTAACTGCTGGGCATGTGTGGGCTGAGGAGGAACTGGCTCCTAAAACTCTGTCCCTTTACCTTACAACAGGCAGCTCAGCAACTTCTCAGCAAAGAAAATAACTCTGGCCGGGCGGTGGTGGCGCACGCCTTTAATCCCAGCACTTGGGAGGCAGAGGCAGGCGGATTTCTGAGTTCGAGGCCAGCCTGGTCTACAGAGTGAGTTCCAGGACAGCCAGGACTACACAGAGAAACCCTGTCTCTAGAAAAAGAAAAAAGAAAAAAACTCTGGCAGTCGGTTGACAGTGGCTCTGGAGGCCTGCATACCCTACCAGAAGGAGGGCATATTTGTTCCAGAGATGGGCATCTAGGGGAGCAGCTTGCTTCACCCCAGCCAGCCTGGCTCAAGCGCTGAGCTTGGGCTGGTCCCACCATTTCCACACAAACACTAGCTGATGCCTTTACTGCGGACAGATGTACTGGTAGGGCTGGAAGGAGGCACTGGGGTGTGTGTGTGTATGTAGGTTGGGGGGGGGGGGGTACGGGGAGGATAACACTTGGGCCATAAAAGGCTCTGCTCTGCTCACCTTCCCAATATCTCTGCTGATAAAATATAAAGACAACCTCCAAACCTCGACACAAGGCAGAAAAATCAGCCTGGGCACAAACAGTTACCAACAGTGTTTTGCTACCACACAGCCCAGCCTGGAGCCATGGTACCAGGACTTCTGCAAAGACCATCAAACTGGGCTCCCCGTATGAACCTTTTTCTCCCTGCACTTTCTCTCCTGGTGGCCCACGTTCAGAACCTCCTTCCTTCTCTCTCTTCTCCACTCCCCGCAGCCCCAGCTTCATTTAGCCTTCAGGGCCATGTGGCTGGCTCCACACTCACCAGGCCAGTCCTGGTTGCTCTCACAGTGCTTTCTTTCCCTATCCCCATCGATTTTAGACAACCCCTCTGTTCTCTCTAGGTGAGGTGGGCATACTTGGTCATGCAAGTCTGTCCTCAACAATCCCAACAGCAGGGTGTTCCCATCATGGAGTAGTTTCTTTGACTATTTTTGACCTTTACTGACCCAAAAGCAAGCCAGACACTTCTGGAGAACAGCAGAGCCAACATTTGTATTTTTTGTGTCTCCCCTTCCCAGCTGGGACCTACGTTTTGCCGATTTTCTCCAAAGGATGTCTTTATTTATCTTACATGCTGATCCTGAGCTCACAAGGGATGCGGTAGTCCTGAATGCTGCTTGGAAAAGGATCAATTGTAGTAAGAAGAGGCCAGGGATCACAGCTCAGCGTGTCTTCTGTGTTCTCTGCTTCCCACCAGACGTGCTACTCAGAACAGCACAAACATACCAACAGGGTCGGCACTCTGTTGCTGGACTCTTTCTAAACTACACCATTCAGATGCTGTGTGATATTGGGTGAGCCATTTATCTCTCTGGACTTCAGTTTCTTCTCCAAAGGGGATCAAACATACATTAGTTAACAGGATGATGGTTGAATTAAGGGTTTGTTTGTTTGTTTGTTTGTTTTCAACATAAAATATATTTAAGAAATTCTAGTTTTCCACCCTCACCAATGAAGGACAATTAGCTGGGAGGAAAATAGCCAAGTCCAGCACTGAAATCTTGAAAGTGGCTGTGGCCCTCCTTTCAGGGGACTCTCCTCTCTGCTGAGCCTGCAGCATCTCCTGCTTGGCTCTCAATACTGCCATTTCCATGATGCTGCTACACTTAGGCAAAATGAGCCTGACATCTGTATTCTATTTGCTAATGAACGGCGCCATTTGTACCCTTCTCCTGTCTGGGACTCTGCCGTGGAATACTGATGCCATCAGAAATTGGACTCTCTTTCTTGCTTCTGACACCAAACCCACTCATTTAGCAAAACCCTGCTTTGTTCTCTGACGCTGTTATGTTCCTGGATTCCCTGGCAACGTGTGGCTAGCACAGGGCTCTGCATCCACGCTGGCACCCACCTGTGCAGTACCTGGATACCTGGCTGGCCCTGCGAATCTGGAGACCAGCTCTGACTCCTTGGGCCTCTTCAGCCAACTCAGTGTATACAACTACACCAGCCAATGCATGTACTTTTTTTGTTGTTACACGTAATTTTAAACCCATGGATATAAGAGTCACTTATTTTGAAAACTAAGCCATTACAAAACAGGTTATCTAATCCTATGGCCTCATCTCGAAGGTGACACACACAGGCACCCTGACTGTCAAGGAGTTATCAAAGGAGATGGTTCAGTTCAGTAAAACTATGGTCTTGCAAGCATGAGGAGTGACTGTGGTTCCCAGCCCTGCCCATGTAAAAAGCTGGGCATGTAGCATGTGCTTACTCTCAGTACTGAGGAGGCAGAGAGAGCAGGATCTCTGTCTCACTGCTCAGTCCTCCCAATTCAACAGACGAATCCCAGGTCCTAATGAGAGACCCTGTCCAGAATAACTGCCCCCTGGCTTCCGCATGGTGGTATACATAGGTGCTTGTGTATCTTCCTCATGAACACTTGCATATAAACATGTAAGACTGAAGTGCCAGCTGAGTGTGGGGATTCTCCATAAATGGACACATACTTCTCTTCTGTGACTTGGTTTGTTCCCCCCTCACTGAACCATGAGTCTTGGCATCCACTCATCTGGGAACGGAGGTATGTGGTTCATTCCTTCTCATTTCTGCACCAGATGAAAACAACAGCTCATTCCAGTGTTTCTCCTGATCCCAGACCAGACTAGGTTGTTTTCTAACTTTTTTGCTCCACAGAATGCTATGGGTGAGTCTCCTTGCGTGTGTCTGATTTTTACACATATGGGGTGGCTCTTCCACAGAATGGACCTTCGAGATGCCTTGGGCCTCCTTTTCCTAGTCTGTAAAATAAGGGCTGGGCTGATATTCATCCACTCTGCCTCCACTCTCAGTCTGGACCTTATACCCGAGGCCAGTGCAGAGAGCCTTTGCATCCACATTCACACTCCATGCCTAGTGCAGCCCTAAGTTCTTAAGATTCCTGTAAGGCAAGCTCATTCAACCTTACATCGCTTTCCAGCTGACAAATGGAGGCAGTGCTAGTCCTCTAAATCCTTGGCAGGCATCATCGGATGCTCAGAGCTTTTAGCTCAGTTGTGTGCACGAGTTCACACACAGGTCAGCCCCACCGAGGGGAAAGGGCCTGTCTTCTCTTGTCACCACATGCAGGAGCACAGATGTGCCACACTCAGTGAGCTTTCACCAAGGTATCTCCTGAAGGAGGTGCTGGCTACTCTCTCCAGGTATAGCTTAGTACAAGATACGCTGGAGATCCAGCCCTAGGCAACTCCCCAACAGTCACTCAAGAGCACTGGAGACGATGAGTCCAGGTTAGGTGGTACTGCACAAAGACCCTTCACTCAGGTCTAAGCTGATAGAACACAGGAGTGAACAACGGCCAACAGGGGTAGCCATGACAGGGAAGAGAGTCACAGAGAACCAACTACAGGGCTCTGCAGAGGCTGTGTACAAGCTCTCAAGCTATGGGCTCGACAAGAGTTTGAGGATGTGTTAAACACACAACTGATTTTTACAATGGCAAGCAGCAAAAGCTAGCAGTCCAAAGCCCACAGCCAAGACAGGGACTGGGTGTATAATGCAGGTGCCAGGGTGGCTGCGAGGCCATTCAGAACTGACATAGAGAAGAGGGGGAATAAAAGGGTGTAGCATGGATTTTATTATCTGACATAAATACAGTGCTAACAATGAACATTCTGTTATAACTAGAGTTCTGTGTCAGCCGAGCGGCTTAGAAAGCATTTCTTCCGTCCTCGCTGATGGTGTTCTATTGCTATGACAACCAATAACATTTTGCACGCCATGGAGCACTATATCATGTATCACCATGGCAGAAAGGGAAATGCCACACTGTACTTAAAAGCCACCTTCTCTCTCTCCCTTTTAAAGCCTGTTATCAGTCTGCATGCATTATTCACCATGCTGTATTATATATATAACCTTTGGTTACAGTCAGATTTGTGATATAGGTAGCGGAAGCCAGAGAGCCTCGCAAATCCCTTAACATTTTACAACAAATAATAGATAACCAAACTGTATTATTCTGGTTTTTCTTTAAGGCCGTTACAAAGAGCTTGCTTTTACCAACTTCCTCATTGGATCAAAGGCTTTTGTCAGACATCTGCAAATGTTTGCCTTGTACAGCAAGAGCACTTGGTGACACCGTGAGAGCGGAAAGTATTCCCTTTAAGAGAATACATAAACACTGCCTCTTGAAATGTCTACCTGCTTCACTTGAAATATTTAAAGAATGGGCTTAGCCATCACTATGGAAACCCATGCCCAGGTACTGGCCACTTGATGCTCTGTGCTGCTGATGCCACTTGGAAGCTGCCCTGAGCCTGCCTACTTGGGGACTCGGCAGATCTGGACAGAGTCAACTAGAACTAGGGGTTTTCTGATCACTTTAACATCTGCCAACCCTGTCTGGTCCCAGAGACTGTGAATATAAAAAAAATCAGACAGGATACTCATGGAATTTTAAGGTCTTTGGACCCCAGTCAAGTGACAGCCAGGGGGTATGGATATAGACTCCTGTGAGAAGATGTAGACTCCAGTAATGTTACCTTAAATCTAAGTATGTGGGCCTCCTAAAACCCACCTGTGGTAGAGCCTCATATAGACAATGAACCCACAGAAGGGGTTCATTCTAGCAATTAGAAGAGACACGTGACCAAGTCCAGGCCGCTGGTCCAGAAGGTGGCTTGGCCTGCTGGGAGCCAGTGTCCTCCTCACACTGAGAAGAGAGCTGATTGCAACAGATGTCTCTTCAGTGTCAGAAACTAGCATTCTATGCTTTCCTTTTGGCCTCTCATTTCTATTTTACTTTAAAAAAAAAAGAAGAAGAAGAAGATACAACTGTTTCTTTTTATAACCTGTTATTTGATGGTAAAAGTTCTGCAGAAAGTATTAAACTGTGCTTGCTATAGTGTTTCCGAAAGACAGAAACCCCAGGGCTTTAGTTTTGTTTTGAGACAGGGTTTCTCTGTGTAGCCCTGGTTGTCCTGGAACTTCTTTGCAGACCAGGCTGTCCTCAAATTCACAGATCCGCCAGCCTCTGCTTCCAGAATGCTGGGATTAAAGGTATGTGCCAGGCCGGTTTTTATTTTTTATTGTTATTTTTTTTATTTTGAATCAGAGAGCCAGTTTTTGCTTATAATTCTAATATTTACAGTAATTTTGAATGACCTTAATAATTCTGATCAGGGCTCCTACTGAGAGGTCCCCTTCCTGTCCTATGGATCTTGTGCATGGAGATGGAATGCAGGAACAAACAGAGAGTACCTGGGAAGTCAGTGAAGGTGGTACTGATGTCCAGATACAGTGGCAAGCACCATAGGTGTGTAGGGTGCAGATGCTTCATTTCAGTCCCTATACCAGACTCCTACTGCTTTGCACCTGCTATTGTGGAGGTGTCTGAGAAGAAAAAGGGGCTGGTGTACATGAACTAATGTAGCACAGGCTGGTTTCACCTCAACTTCTGATGCTCCTGCCTTCACTTCTAAAGTGCTGGTATCACAGGCATGCGCCACAATCCTTAGTTTGTGTGGCGTTAGGAATTGATCCAGGGCCTTTGTGTACACGAGATAAACACTCTCCCCAGTCTTTGTCATCTTCTTCAACTGCTTTGTGGACGGAGGAATATAGCACTCACAGGCCTAACTACCCACCTGGTCCCTCCTGCTGCTGAGAGTGGCTCTTACAAACACTTGCCATGCATGTCTCTTCCTGGCTGTTTGGGACTTACATCACTGGTAGGCCGGATGCTGGGGAGAAGGTTCCTAGTGGCCTTTTATACATAGAAAGCCCTGGAGAGCAGAGGGCAAGGACATCCTCATGGGAGGGAGACTTTGGGGTGGGGGCAATGTAGAAACACAGAGCAGAGATGTGTTTAAGAAAACCGAATCTTAGTGCTGGCCACAGAACAGAATAACCTTAAAATATTAGCTGAGTCTGTGGGCTACAGAATACACTTCATCTTGAACTTTAAGTCATAATTTCACCGAGGTCACTTACAGCTTGAGAAAGCTTAGAAGACCCTAAGGTGTAGCGTATACTTAGGAGCGTAATTAGATTTATAAGAATTGCTTGAGTGCTCTGGGAGACTTGTTTGTTGAGTCAGGCAATTGAGTACTTATAAATTTAATAAGTTCGATTTCCTTTACAAATGCCGCTTAAAATGTTTAAAGGAGTTTAATTAGCTAAGTTTGCAAATTAGACCAAACATTTGTAAAAAGGCCTCTTTAAAAGTGATTGTTAGAGACTGTTAGGCTTATAAATAAAATAATGGGATCTGTGAGCAGCTCTTAAGAGCCTTAGGAAAAATAAAAGGCAAGGCTTTAGATTTTTAACTTCAATGGAAATTAATTTTAAGGAGTAAATATCACAATGTTGTTTTTCTCTGCAGATGGTTTTCTACCCATACAGCACTTTTTAAAATGTGAAGGTATTCGATCTTCAGTAATAATCTCCTGATATACCTCCCATGTTTCAGATTCCATACTAGCCACTAAGAAATACATATACTGCCTAGGGAAGATTAAAACAGTAACTATTATACTGGAAAGCGGGTGGCTATTGACATGGGAAGGCCAGAATTGCTAGAGGGATTCAGAGACAGGATGGAATTCAGTAGAGCTGCAACTAGTTCAGTTTGTGTTGAGTCTTTCTTCTGCTCTCCCTCTGTTCTACAGGTATCCATGTTTCTGCAATCCCATTACATGTCTGTTAGAATCACACAGAAAGGTCATGAAGACACAGCCCAAAGAATTCACTCTTCAAATTCCGTCTGTGACCTTACAACCCTGGTTTTCCCTTCATTTTCCCACCCACCTTAGAGGTGAGGCTGGCAGATGTCTGGCATCTGGACAAGTAGTCTATGCCAGAAGCAAGTTTAGGACTGACTGGCTGACTGACTAATTTTTGATACAGAACGAAAGAAGCTTGATCTCCAAAATGAAGCACAAAGGCAAGGATGTCATTTGGGTGAGGACATGGTAAACTGCCCGGTTGCAGGCGGGAGGCGGAACCCAGTTGCTCCTGGCCATCAGTGCACCTGCAGCAAGGGAGGAGTGTTACTCAGGAAAACGGAACTATTTTCCATTAAGTGTTACGGGTTCAAGTGTTCCCTCCCCTCGCCCCACCATATGTCTATGTCCCAAGCAGCAACTCAAAACCTGTGGGTATTTGGGAACAGGGTTATTATAAATGCTACCAACCCTGCATGACCAGCATTATAGATGCTGTCAACCCAGCATGACCAGCACTCTCCTACAATAGGGCAACGAGGACACAGAGGCTGAGCGAGGAGAATGGCCGGGAGAAGACAGTTCTCCACCACAAGTCCACAAGCTAAAACAGGGTTTGGGCAGATCCTTCCCTGGTACCTTAGGGACAGTAGCCTTGTTGCCAGTTTTCTAAGTCCCAAGAACCATGCAAAAAAAAAAAAAAAAAAAAAAAAACTCCACTGTTAACCTACTTGGCCTGTGGCACTCTGCCATCCTAGTAAACCAACACAGTAAGAAAGCAGAGCTGGGGACAGACCCACCTCTGGGAAGGGCCCATTAAATTCTACCACAGAACAACTGGAACTCAGCTTCCAAGTTCTTTTTGTAAATCCAGAATTAGACTCCAAGTAAAACAAGGGTGATCTGGGTCATCCTGCTGGTGTCCCTCAGCACCCAGTACCGAAGAGGGTGAAACTGTTTTGGGATCCAGCTAACCATCTGCCCAAACCACGGTTTTCAATGTCTCAAGGGCAGACGATGTGGCAGTGATGTTGACATGAACTGCACCACGTGACTGCTGTGGGTCTGCTTCCCAGGAGCCCAGTCTGGACTATTCTCGCTTCTTCACATACCCACCCAGTCTAGGTAAACCCAGACCGATAGAGGTTTCCTTCCAGTCAGTGGGGTATCTTCCCATGGCTGTGATGTCACATGGTTTTCAAAGGTTCCCAAAGCCCTTCTGAGCTTTTCGGGGGTGACAATACCATGACCCTGCCGTATTTCTGCCCTCTGGTATGGGTAGAACTAGCTTCTAGAACAGAAGCCAACACAGGGCTTGGCTTTTACTCCTGGGAAATGCTCTATGTCTCAGCAGACTAGTACAAGTTACTCCCCTGGGGCCTGAAGGAAATCGGAAGGTGGAGGCATCAAATACACGGAGAAAAATACACAATTGGAATTTGTGCTTGTGTAACTATGCACTGTGGTGACATCCCGGTGACCATCAGACAGGCTGTGGGGATAAATATACTATAGCTTCCTGGACAAGATCAAAATCCAACAAGTCTCTCTACCCCCCCAAAATCAGGAAATAAACAGCCAATGGTGTTTCCTTTTCCAATGGCCTTTTCTTCCTAGACAGGTTTTCTCTGACCCCTATGTAGGTGGCAGTGTCTTCATTGTGTGTGGGTAAGGGCTGTGTGACAGTGGGAAGCAAGAGTCTGTCAGGAGACACACACTGAGGCCACCAAGAGCAAAGGAAGATGGGCAATTCCAACCAAAAAAGAGCTGTAGCCCACACATCAACACAACAGGAGGATGCCATCTACAGGTGACCAGGTCTAGCTGTGCATAGACACCTGCTCAGGAGAGCTGAGGCCCTGGTCGTGTGACCTACAGTCACAGTGTCTTGAATGCTCCAGGCTCTCGCAGGCTGTGGACACAGACAGCATGGTATGAGAAATAAGAGCATCAGAATTGGGAGACCACAAGGCCAAAACCAAAAAGAACTGACCAAAGCAAAGTATCACAGAAACAAATGTTTTCCCTGTGTGGCATCTGTCCTATGAAACCAAGGATCAAGGTATGGCCTCATGCCTGTGTATCCAGGCACACTGAAATCCCTGATTGGAGGGACAGTGCTCCTTTTATTTCTCTGGATGCAGATATAGAATACTCACAAACCTCCCAGTGGCTGGTCCCCTTCCCCTGCTGTTTCCTTTCCTAACCTCTCCAACTTTCTACCAAACACCACTACCAGGAAGGCCAGGCTGGCTGAGCCAGAACTCCAGCTCCACCACTTGCTACCTCTGTGACCACCTCCTCTCTATTGAGGGCTGCTTGCCCTCAGTGTGGCTGCTAATACATCTAGCACCCTCAAGTATACAGGTCTCAATAAAACACACAGGACTTAGAGACACCTGGCACAGGAGGCGTCACCTCAGCATCAGCTACACTGCTGTTATTTTCACAAGTATTTGAAGGTTTCGTTTGTGTGGCTAGGCTGGCTAGCCAGTGAGCCCCTGCGATCTGGATCTGACTGCCTTTGCTTTCCCGTTCCCAGGGTCACAGACATATAGCTTTATGTCCACCTTTTACACGGATGCTGGAGAGCTGAACTTCACCTCTCCTGCTTGTATAGCAGGCCCTGCACCAACTGAGCCATCTCCTCAGTCCCGAGTACTTGTCTCCCACATAGGTTCCAGAAGGGCAGAGAATTCTCTGTTGTCTTTACCAAAGAGTCCCAAGTACCAGAATGCGCCAGGCACACATTAGAACCAATCGTCACTTATTCATTCGATGAACGGATTAGACAAACTTGACTTTGTAGGTAGGACAGTCAACATCTTTTCCTAGCTTAACTGGTAACAGCCGGGTTTGGATTTCTGTGTTGTTTTCAATGCACAGGAAAGCTCTGACCTTTTCTGAAGGTAATAGCTTCCATTTATAAAGAACATGCACTTCTCATGCAAGTAGCACAAGCCTGTACTAAGTCCCCAGGAATCCACTGGGGCGTCACAGACCCAGCAGCCCAGCATAAGTACCAGGGCTTGAGATTGCTGATAATCAGGACAGTGTCCCTCACCACACCTGTGAAAAGCCACTTACTGCTTGCTGAGAAGGAGCAGGCCTGTGTAATTTTTCTGAGACTGATTTACCCTGAGCGGTGTTCTTGTTCTCCTGAACAAAAGAGATGAGTCCGTTCTTGCTTCTTTGTCCCAAAATGCTTTCTCAAATACTTTTTTTTTTTCTAATTAAAACAGGGAGAAGGCTGGGAAGATGGTTCACTGGATAAAGCACTTGCCACGCAGATGTGAACTTGGATCCCCAGCACCCCCACAGTAGCCTGCCTATTCTACTACCACTTAGCATGAGACCTTGCCTCAGTAAACAAATGAAGAGATAACGAAAGCCCCCAGCATCACCAACCTCTGTCTTCATTTCCACACACACGTGTGAATGTACCCATATATGAATGCATACAACAAACGCATAGGAAAGTACTCCGTGCCCGTGGTAGAACACTTAAGGAAATACAAAAGTATAAAGAAAGGAATTAAAATTTCCTAGAACCTCATCTAGTGTTGGAATTGCTTTATACAGTACAGACAGTCTCCCTGACTTGATGTACTCCATCTTAGGATGGTGTGAGTGTGATACGCATTCAGGTAGAATCTCCTCCTGTGGTTCTTCCTTCATGATACAAGGCGGGGAGAGGACCTGGTCCTCCAATGTGCAGTGTGGTCAGGCTAGGATGGTAGGGACATTCAAATGTTGGCACTTTCGGCTTATGGCAAATTTACTGAGATGAACCCCCACTAGAGAGGGGGACCTATATCTTTATTTGCTCCAATTATTACAATTCTGCCAAAAGAGCAGAGGGTTGGCTTTTTTCCCCCTGTTATTTGGATGGTGTGCCACATGGGAATTCCAGGAGTCAAGCCTGAGGATAGAAGGGGCCGACAGGAACTAACGAGCCAAGAACTTTGGGTCAGGGCACAGTGGAGGTTGATTTGATCTGACTGGTGGTACAAAAGGAAACACAGAGAGACAAACACCACAGTTCTGTTGACTCAGAGTTTAGTTATAGCAGGACATGAACATCTGGTTCTTAAAAAGGTACCAGCCAGGGACTCAAGAGTCCTGGAAAAGGTATTCATGGAACCTTCACATCTGGAGACAGAGAGGACATGCAGTTTTCTGGGTGCTCTTTGCCTCTGGCACCCCGGCTAGGACCTGCCTTCCCTGAATGCCTCTGGAGTCCAGGTGCACGTACCATATGCTTCCGTCCCTCCATAATCGGGTCAATGGGGACAGAGGGGTAAAAGGTTTCTAGGCCAGCTCAAATCTACTGGCTGGGGACTGGGCAGGCAGCATACTGTGGCTACCGAGTTGATATCTGTAAGAGCTTCAAGGGTCCAAGACAGGAGTGGGTGCAGGCAGCGTCTACTGCAGAGTCGGGGGAATCAGTTTTGCCACACAGCATGGATGGAGCTGAGCCCTGAGAAGTTAATGTTTCCTAACTCTGTCTGGGCTTAAGACTGGGGAAAGTTATAGGAGTGACCTCATGGTGACCATAAAACTTTCTGCTTGATCACACATTTCTCTATGACTGAGGATTTCTAGCTAGCTAGCAGTACAGGCATGAAGCGGGGGGGGGGGGGGGGGGGGGAATAAGCCAGAATCTGAAGGTCAGTTTTTTTAAACTGCTCTGTGGGATGACACATATAGCTGAAGTCCTTCTATATTCTACAACCACAAGCTATCCACAGCTTATGCTCCGTGCAGAATCACTTACAATCCATAGACCCCATGCACCTCAAAAAAATTACTACCTTGCCTACGTGACTACAAACTATTGTGCCTTCTACCCCGTTTTAACCAATGTAAACCAGGACAAGAAAAAACAGGACCCTTAATTATATAACCAGGAAGGGTTATGTAACAGAGGTCCTGGTGTGGCCTTAACTGTATGTGTACCAAGGGGGGCTGAAAGAACACATTTCTGCAGAAGTAACATAAGCCGTCAGAGTTGTGCCAAGCACCTTTTCAATACTGGCTTCGCTAATCGCAGTGATCTGTACCTCACGTGAGTCTCCTGCACGTCTGACCTTGTTTTTCTACAGTGCTGGATGGGGCTGTCCCATTTCAGGGTGACGGTTTGTTAAGGTGACCGCGTGGTGTGGCAGCAATCACAATACACATACTCGAGAAAACCACCATGTCAATTTCTCTAAGGATGCCGTCTCCAGCGTCCAGCATGGCGATGATAACGGCATCATGCACTAAAGCCACCTCTGCCATTTCAAAATGGCAGGACACTGATGATGGATGATGGGAAGCATTTGTACTGAGAGGCATTTGAAAGACACTGCTCTTCTTTGTCGGAGGGACCCCTGAAACAATAATAGTAACAGCAAAAAATAACCACCTCTCTTTTGCTTTCAGTGTGTGCTGCCAAGCAAAATGACCCTTCCTTGTGTCTCCTTTTATGTCCTGCTGATGGAAAGTGCATTTGAGGGCACCCAACACAAAGGGTGCACATGCAGACGATGCGCCTCGTAGATGACACTCTATGGAACCTGTTAGGGGAGATATTGATTTACAGCAGCCAAGATGCCACAGACGCCTCTCTGCTGCCATAATGGGCTTGCATTCATGATGTCAAGACGGTTGGAAAAACCAAAATCCAATTCAAACACATTAGCTGCTCTACTTCCCCTAACAGAAAGCTGGAAAAGCGGCACAGGGCCAAAGTGAAAGGTCGGTGATACCTGAGACCACAGGACAGGCTGCCAGGGTTATCAATGTTATAATTTATAGGATCCAGGTGTCGACACTAGGAGCCGGAAGCAGGAACTACAACTGTTTCCCAATGATGCATGGGAAACATCAGTTTATTTATTTAGTGATCTAAATACCCACAGACCCGCTGGTCACACAAACCCAATTGTTCTTGCAGAGCCTTTCCAGCAGGCCACTGTGTCCCCCTTTCACTTCAGCGTTCTTTTATAAGTCCTTTGCCCATCCCATCCATCAAAGGCAGGAGTCTCCACTGGTTTAAGATACAATTCTGTGCCCTGAAGACAACTTTTGGAAGTCAGGACCACAGAACTTAAGAGTCCCTAGAAATTTCAGTAGTCTGGATGTAAGATGCATCGCTTGAGATCAAGGACAGGCAGGAGAGATCAGTGGGTACAGGGTCTTACTGGCAAGTTTGAGGATCTTGGGACCCACATGGTGGAAGGAGAGAACCAGCTCCTACAGACTACCCTCTGACCTCCACACCTATGCCATGGCATTCACTTGCTCATGTATGTATGTATATATATATATATATATATATATATATATATATATATATATATATATATATATATATACACACAGACAGACACACATACACACACACACACAATTATAAAATAAATATTGGTAAGGCTTTGCCCTGACTCTACTAAAATCATTTCAAAAAGAAAACAGGTTTGAGCCCAAGTTCACGTGCTTCAGGCAGTGACCATGGACTAGTTACACATGCTTAAATGGAACAATTTGTCATTTGTCATGAGAATGGGCTAGAATAAATGAACTAAAGTCGCCTGGCCTAGACCCCTGGACCTCAGGATAGCTCCTCATTTTGTAACAGGAATCATGCCATAGCTGGCTGCACTGGGAGATTCCTGGAGGCATCGGAAAAAAACAAAACTGGGCTTGTTCATTCTGTTCAGAAAACCAAAAATGTGCTGCTAATGACCAGACTACCCACAATGACGAGCTAACAGTCATATGTTAGTGGCACATCCAGCCTTTCCTAAGAAACAAGGACCTCTGGGTAGAATCAAATTCATCTCCTTAAACACCCCAGGTCCGGCAGGTGCTCTGCACCCCAGGACACACTAACTGTATCCGAGAGGCGCTCTAAGACAGTACCACAGAGTGCAGCTCAGACAACACAGCCTTACTGACCGCAGCTGTAGGAGCTGGGAATCTAGAGTGAGGGTGTTGGCACGGCCGTGCTCCATCTGTGACCTGTGGTGAGAATCCTTCCTTGCCTCACCCATCAGCATTCCTCAGCTCACAGCTGCCTCACTGCATTCTCAGCATCGAGGGCCACTGTGTCTTGTTCAAACTTGCCAATCTTACCTGGAACATCAATCCTTTTGGACTGAGGCCTAAACAAACACTGTATCTTGACTTTCTGTGCAAAAACACTATTCCCAAATAAAGTCTCCTTTATAGGTTCTGTGGGAGGATTGGGACTTCTATGTACTTTTTAAAAGGACATAATCAATCTGCAATACTAGGCAGTCATATCTTGAAGACAGAATAGATATGAATCAATGCACAAAGGTGACCTGAGCTCACCATGCAGAAGAAAAACCTCGAAGAGAGGAACACTATGGTTTGAGGAAGATGTTCAGGCCTCACGAGTTGGGCACATACTAGAGATGGTGCCCGTCCTTCTTCAGCCAGGGCCCATGTGTCCTTCGAGAGTGATCGGCTGTCTTCTAGCCCCTGGGGAGTAGCACCAGGCCAACCTCAGCTACTGAAAGCCTACTTATACTTTCAGTTTCTACTCCAATTTCAGCTCCTTCTGACAGTTTCCCTACTCGCCCAGCCAGACGTAAGGTCACCTGCCTCTGATCTTCAATGCATTTTATCTACTTTGTACTTTGAACTTTGGTTATGGTCCCTCTCCCTCTCAACTCCCTGAGAGGATGGGCTGCTGCTTACTAAATCCCTGGGCTTCCTGCAGGCTTGTAAACATTTGCTGAAGTCAACTGGCAGGAAGATAAAAATGGAAAAATAGTACTCTTCTGTTGAAAACTCACCACAAGGGACTTTTAAAACCAGGGTCTGCTAAGACCTTTCGTGCTTTGTCCTCTCACTGAACCCAGTGACCTCTATCCATGTTCCATATTTCTTTGAAAAATAAGATCCCAAAGAAAAGCCCATCATTGGACATCAGTGGCTCTTGGAAGCCATCAACTACTGTGACTAGAAGTTTCTGCTGGACGGTAACATGAAGTGGTCACCAGATCTCTGGAAATGAATACATCTCAACTGGAGGCTGAATGCTGTCCTTCAAGGATGCTCACAGCCTCCTGTTCAGGAGCTGTAATTAGAGGTTATACATCACGGTGTGATGAATACACAGGTCATCTGTCCTTTCCGATGGACAATCTGAAGTGGGCAATTAGTCTTCTGCCCAAGGTCATACAGCTTAGTAGAGGCAGAGTAGTATCCATGGCTGGTCTCTCTGCTGCAGAATGCATTCTTTAGGGCTCACTAAGCTCTGGCTCTTGGGCAAGGGGAGGAAGAGCAAGGATCACTTACTAGTGGCCCATTCTGGAAACTGTCTTTATTGAATGCTTATCTGTATTCACATGAATTACTGAATACAGGCAATGGCAAGAACCATTGAGAGTAGTGACCAGCACTTCCACTGTCAGTGACACTTCAGAAAGACTTAGCACCCACCAATGAGCCACAGAGAGGTCATGGTAAAAGCTACGACAGAGACTCCCACTGTTACAGCATGGCTTTTCTCTTCCAGGCATAGGATAGTTATGGCAACTAACTGAGGAGAAGAAACGGTGGTCACTAGGTGTGTGGTAATAGAGCTACTGATACCACCTAGTGTAGGGAGTGAACGGAAGATCCTGGGACTCTTACCCGAGATCTCATCCATCACTCCCAGGTATATGTGATCTTAAGACATTCTAGAAAACTTAGTACAAGGTTAACTGAAAGAGGAACTCCCATGATACGGCATCCACATTCTCATCCTCCGTGATGACTCTGTGATGCAGTTTTTGGGAGCTTACTCAGGCACCTGTACCTGTAAGCAGCTGCTCATCCATGCCCTGTAAGGAAGCCCAACAGACTCACTGGCTTATCAAGCTAGGGTTTGCTGGAACTACAACTTTGGTCTGTCACTGGTACCTAACCTGGGGTAAATAGACATTTGTTCACACCTTCGGAAAAGTTTGAATGAACCAATTAGAAGCCAACCCTTCTGTTACTCTGATGCTCCAGCCCTTTTGATCTGGTTTATCAGTGGAGTGTATGAACTGCAAGCCTTTAAGAAGCTCTACTTTCTGATGATTCTATCTGTTGACCAAAAAGTAGTAGATCTTTATTTTAAATGAGTCTGTGCACCATGTGCATGCAGTGCCTGCAGAGGCCAGAAGAGGGCACTGGATTCCTTGGAACTGGAGTTACAAGCTGTGGGCTACCATGTAGGTGCTGGGAACTGAACCTGAGTCCTCTGTAAGCACCAAGTGCTCCCAGTCACTGAGCCACCTCTCCAGTACTCAAGGCACCATATTTTTATTCTTAAAAATAACAGAGAAATTGTAGCCCCTGACCCAACTGGACAGGCAGACAACGTAAAAACAGAACAAAAAGGGACCCTATCAGACAAATACTCCTTTAAAAAATACAGATATGAAAATCCTTAACACAACACATTACCAAACACAATTTAGAACTATACAAATAGAAATAAACACCATGAGCAAGTTAGGCTTATTCTAGGATGAAAGGCCAGTTTGGTGTCCAGTAGTCACTTCACATGGTCATGTTAGTGTGCCATCAAGTTACAAAAGACCATATGATGAGTATCAGCTGATGCATGGGGAAAAAAAGCAGCAGATAATATGTAACATGTAATCACTGTTTAAAAATAGCTTATCTAAGTAGAACAGAAGGAATCCTACCAAACTTACAAAAGAGCAATTAAAACACTATATTTAACATACTTAGCAGAGAGACTAAATGTTTTGCCCTAAAGGCAGAGAAAGGATGGCTGCTCTTACCAGTCTTATTCAATAGGGTGCTCAAAGCTCAAGCCAATGCAATAAGGCAAGAAAATACAATAAAAGACATGTGGATCAAGAGGAAGAGAACAAATCCCCCTCAACGGATAACTATGAAGAACATGTCAAAGAAGCCACACAAAAACCCTCAACAAACAAGCTCAATTAACAGTGCTTCAGGACATATATTCCTATATACTAGCAATGAACGAATGGGCACCAAAAGGAAAAATATAGACACATTTCACGGAAAATAACCACTTGGAGTAACTCTAACAAGATATGCACAGGTTTTTTGGTGGAAAGCATACATGCTAACAAAACAAATCAAGCAATAAATAAAGGAAGAAGAAGCCATGCCCATGAATTCAGAGACTAATGTTTGTTCCTCAAAATGACGTAGAGGTGTGATGCAATTACTGTTGAAACCCCAGCAAGGAGATGAGACTACCTTAAAACATATGCATGTATGTGGGGAGGCAGAGGAACTAGAAGTTAATTTAGATAAACGAACCTGAAAGCTCTGAATCAATGTATCCAATTTCAGGACTTACATAGTTATAGCAATCAAGGCTGTGTAAAAGCCCCTCCTTCCCCCACCCCCCATAGAACCCAATGGAAGGATGTGCAAACATATGCATATTTTAAAGAGATTTGTCAGGAACAATCCAGCATCATGTCAACTAGAACTGAGCCCAACCCCAAGAGTCATCCTGTGGATCACTGACAGCTTTAGGATCCTGGACTCTCCCCTTGAGGCCTCATGCCTTGAAGAACATGTCTTTTGATCCCAGCCCTGTTTCTTGCCTAGATTAGTTTGATGTGCCTCTAATTTAATTTGCACACATATCCCAGACATCTGGGATCAATCTGATAATCTTACAGTTATTATTATGCATTCCAAATGTGTCTCAGCTGCCAATATCATTGGTGGCTTGACTGTGATCTAATAACTTTAATTGCCAGCAATTTCTAGATTCCTCCCACCAGTCCTCATTATTATACTATGTACAATGGATGAGTGTTTAGTACCCTAGAGGACACGAATTCATGTCACTAAGAAGACAGTGGCATTGGCGGTCACCTGGATTGTCCTTTCAGCTACAGGAACTATCAGATATTTTATTTATGACTGTTTCACCCAGGGATCTATTATAAATATCTCATATTCATCGGATACTCATAATCATCTGGTTCTAAGTTCAATGGATAAACCCAAATACTAAGTATTTCTCTCAGCAGAAAATGACAGCAATATCAATGCCTTCTCTCACCTCATCAATAGTGTGGATGAAACATGGATTTCTATACGGCTTTGGAGATTTTAAGTCAAGACTCTTGCTATTGGAAGTACGCTGGCTTACCACCCTTACCACCACACAAGCGACACATAGACAACATAATTGCAGTCTGCCTGTAATTAACACACACCCAGCTATAGCAAACACGAAAATTTAAAATGAACAATTACACACTGAAAGAGACTGAATGATCAGCTGTGGGGTGGGGGCAGGGATCTATGAATGAAATGGTGTGAACCAGTTAGATGAGATTCCCTCTGTGCACCCCTCCCCCCTTGAGCGCTTTTAGCAAGGAGCAGAGAATGTCTCCTGTGGAGCCCATGGATGCACAGAGTGAAAGAGAATCTCCAAGCAGGCAATTTTCCTAGTTGTAAATAAACAACCGCTCTGTGAGAATCAATTAGGAGGTCCCCCATCTCTTCTTTGAGAGTCTTGAGTTCATCCATCTTCCTTTGTTAAACCAAAAGTGGGGTTCAAGGGATCCAGAGAGGAAGACCTATATTCTGTCCCTCAGGTGGGCAGGGGTGGGGGTGGTGCTTTTTCTTCTTAGAATTCAAGTGGATTGCTTTCAAGCCTCTCTGATTTTCTACAACCAGGAACTGGATGGGTTTCTGTACTATATCTAGTCACAGAGGGACAAGGCCTGAAAGGAAGCTGAGAGTCTCAGGGTACAGAAATCTACACAGGTGCAGCATTTGCTGCAAAGGACGCAGGTCATCTGGGACCCAACAGCTCCCACATCTGCCCATCATTCATCTGATTTATGCTGATGACAATGGTAATAGCAACAATGACCTTAAGGAGTTTCTATTACTGAGAACCTAGCACAGGATGGCTATCTTAAACACAAGCTTTGACTGTACACCATTATCAGTTCCATTTAAGATGAGGAAACTGGGTCTAGAGAAAGTCATACGACCCCAAAGACACATCCATGAGGCCTTGATTTCCCTTTTGACCAATCAGCAAAAAGTTGGCCAAATCCCCAATCCACAGAGCATAGGTGTTTCAATTAAGTATCAAAAGATCAAGTATCTGGCTTGCAGGGGAGCCTGCATGCCCCCACCTCAGAACACGTTACAAAAAGAGGCAGATAGGCAGCTATATAGCAGCTGGTGTGGGGCCTAGGACTGGGTGTTCTTCTTTTTCAAGAACATCTGTCATATCAGTCTCCTCAAATTAGAAAGCAGAACACACATGCACTTAGATTATTCTACCCCCTCGCCCCCCAAAAAAGATGTGGAGTGAAAAAGAGCAGTTAACTAATAGGTGAGCAACGAGGCAAATATCAGAAATGGAAATACAATAGCTTTTCAAACTTGTTCAACTAAAGGAATAAATAAATGTGTAGACAGACACACGCACAAGCACACATAACTTTTGGACAAACAAGACTGGTAAGAGGAATAAATAAATAAATGTACACACACACTACATTTAAACAAGCTGCTCCGTTTCTTCTTCAACTACTTGCAACCAAGAGAACCCTTGAATTTTTTTTCTAGTTTATTAAGCATTTGGAAACAACCTGCAAAGGGTACTTTCCATTTTAAGACAAAGAGTTATGAGGGGGGGGGAAGAGGGAGAGAGGGAGAGAGGGAGAGAGGGAGAGAGGGAGAGAAGGAGAGAGAGAGAGAACCAAAATTGTAGCAATACCTTTATTTTGCCTGATTGCATTACTCAAATAGAAAGAGCTGTGGATGATAATAATAATAATAATGAAGATGGCATTAAAGTAAAATATTTGACACTCACAAGATTAAAAGCTGAATACAGTAATCTCATAATCATGGCAGAATGTTCAGCACTTAATCAACAATTACTCTGGGAAAATGCCTGAATCTTGATGCTTAGGCATCAGGAAAAAGGCAAAGGCAAAGGCAGGGAATCAGTGTCGGCAGAAGGATGGGGATCCAATCTAAATATTGCATGTGTTATGATAAGAGAGCCCTGCATTTTCCTATCACTGCTATGTGTAAAAATAACAACCCACCGACACACACTCCAAACCAAAACACTCTAGTCAAACAGCTATTTTTAAAAGCACTTCACTTAATAGTGACAGAGCCCATTAATCAGGGTCTCTTGGGGGGAAAGACTATCAGTTTTATTAAGGTATAATTTATACTTCATGCAAGAGTTTCTTCAAACCTGATAGAAGACAGAAAATGGAATGGCAACGGAACAGCCCAGGCAGGAAGCCAGAATCTACTGGTGCACTTAAGGGCCAGCTCAGAAAGGGTCAGAGACAAACTACAAGCCCCTCCAGGAGGGTGGGCACTCCCCAAGGCCTGCCAAGTGGGTATTATGAAGCCTGCATAAACTCTCTTATCTAGAACACTGAATTAAAATTTTCTCACAAGCCAGTTGAGGTATCTCATGACTGAGAGGAAGTTAAGTCAAGAGTCTTAGGAAACAATCATTCATTTACACCAGCCTGCCATCTTTGGCTAAGTTGGGTTTTTACAACACGAGTTTTATTTTATAATGTTCTTGGTCAGGAGCTAATCCAGTCATTTAGAAGGCATCCAATGAGAGCAAAAGAAAGACCAGCCTCGGATTTTAAATACTCCCCCTTTAAGGCGGGCTGGGAGGAGGGCAGCATCACGACATGGTTTTGAGACGCCCGCTGTTTGTACCCGTCAAGCTCTGTTGTATTATTTCGAGAGAGCATGTTGTAAACACCGCGGCAGCAGTCCGTGAGCATAGGATGCTTTCAGTGATGTTGCCCTTTATTTCTGGAGAAGGCTCATTTTCCTTCTTCTGTGGGTAAACACCGCAAATCTCACATCATGAAACACAACCGAAGGAGCAAATGACAGTGTCGGCTACAATAACAGTGCTTCAAAAAAAGATTACCCCAGCAATCCCATTTTGCCATTTTCCATGACCTGTGGAGGTGAGCAAATGGCGGTGAATGGGCACGTGGCCTCTGAGGAATGCAGCTACAACATCACACCCGCCTGAAGAACCACATGAGCTTTCCCCCAGCAAGCTCCAGTTCCCACAGGCCTCCTCTAACCTCCATCTAACAGGAGAGTGGAAATGGCAGGATATCCTCAGCCCTAGCTACACAGGAGAACCTCTCAGCACTGAGACAGTGACAGTTTGGCTGCCTGGAGGAAAAAGTTAAGATTAACTAACACACCCCAAAACCTAATCCATGGTCAACTAGTTAGGTCACCAGAGTCATTAATCTTTACCATCTTAATCTCAGCTATCTAAAGTCCCCTTTTATATAAAGCAGAGGCAATGTCAGTCTGAGCAGCCAAGCCTCCCATCCCTCCAAACCATTATTGGTTTCCCTATGACTGGGGACTGGATGCAGGCCTGTGCCGTCAGTGATCTAACCTTAGCAAAATCAAGTTTCTTCAAGGAACAAAATATTTTCTTAGACATAAGTCAAGAATACTGGCAGTGGCCTTTCCTGTCTTTACATGTGACATTATAATATAAATGTAACCCCAGGGAGGTTCCCAAATAACCCAGGACTCTTCAGATATTTCCCCCCTGTCTAACTCATACCTCAAAGTGTCATCCACAAGCCCTTGTGGTGTCTCTTCAGTAAGCAAAGAGACACAGGGATCTGCCCATGGCCACAAATGTGAGGAGTGCACCTGCCAAATGTCATGAAAACATTGTAATGTGCGAAAGCCTAAAGCTAGTCCCTCAAAAACAAAAACCCTTGTCTGACTTCCTACATGTGGGCTCTCGGTGTGTGTTATTACATAAGCTGAAACATAACAGAAAGAGAAGTTTATCCTTCTAGATAAGATATAAACAGGAAGTTTATTTCAATTAAGACTAAAGAAAAGCCACTTGCTTTGCCATCATATAGCTACAAGAAGGAAGATTCCTCACTCTTTACTCTTTTCCTTAGAAGGGAAAGCACAGGAACACATCAGCTCCACCCCTGCCCCCTCCATAGTTTTCTTGTGCACCACCCATGTGATGGAGAGTCACAAGGATGTTGGGGTTCACACTGCCTGAACACCTTGCATGTATCTTGCCTTTTACGCCTATCAACCAAGAATGGCCGCAGGCTGCAGAGAGCATGGAAAGAGGGTGGGGTCCCTGTTCTCAGACTCTTCAGTCCAGGGGAATGAAGGGCATTTGGGAAATAACGAAGCTGTCTCACCATGTTGTGAGAAAGCGTGATGGTGGTACAGGCTACTGAACAGACTCCACTGCAGAGCACTCCAGTTAGTAGTTAAGCAACCAGCCAGGAGCTTTCCCACTTTTCATGAGATGAAGAAATGCCAAAGCAGGAACAAAGACAAAGGGAAGCTGAGCGCCATGGCGACTGCTCATCATCATGCTTGGAAGTAGACGCAGGCCCCCGGTGGGTACCACTGCTCCCTGCCCCTGCCCCGTGCTGCTCTGGTCTATCTACCTAGCCTGCCAATTCCCCAGAGCAAACGGTTTACTTGAAAATGAGAACTATTTCACGATACAGTCCTCATTTCAAAATTCCTTAGCTCTTGTTGTGGGGGAGGGTGATTAAGGACATGGTTTGGCCAGATTCCTTTAAAAACTATTTCTTGGAGCACAACCCCTACCCTATCCTGCCACCCATTGCTAGCTCCCCAGCTTCTGGGTCAGAAACCATTTATGAAAGAAAATGAAGAAGGCCCATCCACCAGGACCATTTGGAAATGTGGTTCCAAAGGGAGTGGTGCTTTTCTGTTTGCACTCCATACACGGCCTTGAAATCCTCCAGATAAACAGATCCCTGGAATGTTCATAGCACAGGTAGCACCCCCAAGTGACACACTCTCAACAGGTCCACCTGGTCCCTGTGCCAGAGGCTGGGACCTATGGTTATTCCCCTTGACTATGTAGAGTCAGGGATCATGGTCTAGCAGGTCCAGGACTTACAAAACTTCATTCATTAAGTCATTTATTGAGGAAGAATGATGGTTAGAGAGCATACAGTTGTCCTCCACAGACAGAGTATGATGTAAATACTCTAAAACTGATTGTGGTGATGCCTGCCCACACTCCATGATGTTACTAAAACCCCCAGGTTGTACAGTATACACGGGTGAACCGCATAGTATGTAGGTTTGTGAACTGTAACTCAATAAAACTATTCTCCCTGAAGTCAGTGTTTGTGTCAACCCTAAAATATCAGTGGCCCTTCTTGTTACATTATTCTCACAGGAGAAGGCCAGGCTGAGGGATCTGTTGACATTTGCAGCACCAGGCTTATAGATTAGACGATCCACTTTCCTGGGGCAGGGCTTCATCCAAGCCTGGGTGCCTGCCCTGCAGCAGCTCAAAGGCCGATCAGCTCAGGTTGAGTACCCATAGCCTGAAACAACGGGCTACAAGAGCTCCAAGTCCCGAGAGAGCTAATCCTGTCCCTGGGCACAGCTGGAGGAATGCAGATCTCACTGAGGAAATCAAACCAAAAGAACAAAAACCAACCCCTTTCCCAGTCCACTATGGAAACAGAGGTGGGGGAGCACAGTTTCCTGACCATCTATTCATTCATTCACCCAGCTACCTCTCCATTCTTCCTCCTTGGATCCACCTACTTACCCTACCCATCTATCCATGCATCCATGCATCCATCCATCCTCCCTCCACCCACCCACCCATCTACCCATCATCCATCCTCTCTCCATCTATCCATCTGTCCACTCAACCACCCACTAAATTTCTACTCTCTAAGAATCAACGGTCAACAACCAGTCTCACCCACTCATCCATCCCAGCTTTGGTTAAGCTGTCATCATACTTATCTAGATTAGGGCAAAGCTTTCCAACTGTCTCCCTCCCGCTCCGTTAAGACATTTTTATAAGAAGTTGACGGATTATTTCCAGTCATCTCAATCCCTTCTAATGGCTTCCTATCACAATTAGAACAAAACCCCATATCCCCACGCTTGTTGTTCGTTCCTCTGACTCTGCTGTTATTTCTTTGTTTGTTTGGTTGGTTAAGACAGAGCTTCCCTGTGTAGTCCTGGCTGTCCTGGAATTCAGAGATCCAAGGTCCTCTGCCTCCGGAGTGCTGGGACTGGAAGTGTGCACCACCACACCCACCCTCTGCTGGTATTTTAGCCAGCCACGGGACCTCTGCACTTGTCTTCTGACCGCAGAGCTTGTCTTGTTGGTTGTAGCACATTTTGGACTCTGCATCAGTTTTTCAGAAAGGCCATTCTGAGCTACTTGGTCTAAAACTAACACCTCACCCTCAACAGAGTCTAATCTCTACTTTGCTTGGTTCTTTGTTTTGGGCACTGAGCCAGATCTGAGACCAAATTACACATTCAATGCTCTGCTTGCTTCCCACTGCCATAGAAAATGCCACCAGGGCAAAGATCCCACAACCGACTCGCTGCCTCTTGATAGATTCTTTCAAACAGGCAAACTGATGATTGCCAGTTTGGTCCTGCTCTTCACACTTTTGCATCCTGGCAGCTGATCTGTAGTTAGGTGCAGAGTTGGCTCTGACTCTGGGCCAGATTTAGTCAAACTGGACCTGCGACCTTGGAAATGTAGGTGGTGCTGTATTTACAGATAAGAGACTCTACTGGGAGAAACTGAGAGCTGGAGGATTTCTTCTGGAAGGTACTGTAAGCACGGACTACAGGAGGGCTATGGAAAACCCCTTTAACCTGGCAAGAAACAGTCAACGTGAACTCCATATGGCCTCCAGAATACAATGAAAACTTACTTGACTACAGAAATGATTTTGATTTGAAATAAAAAGAAAAGGCAAAACTTCAATTAAATAAATCTCAAGAGCAAATGATCTAAGAAACAGGAGATTTAGGGGGAAGGTGTGCATGCTTTAAAAAAAAAAAAAAAAAAAAAAAGCTATTTGAATGGTTTAAGCAGCTTATTCAAGTGGGATACTTTAAAATGCCAGGAATTCAACCTCTTGATTCAAGAGCTCTGGAATTCAAGTGCTTCAAATTGAGAAAATAATACACAAGTAAATGGTTGTAATTTCTTCTTTGTGCATCCTGGCATTGTGTCTCCCACATAGCCAACTCTGTGCATGGCGATCTTTCCCCAAGGACCTTGAGCCTCTGGTGGGAAACCATGGAGCCAACACAAACACCAACCCATCTGAATACCAAACATTGTTCCATAATTGAAATTATAAAGAAAGCTCTTGCCTTAAAAATACAAACACGGGTAAATTAAGAATCTCAGAGGCACGTTGAAATGAGTCTCCCGAGAGTCTGAACCTCACGGATGGGCTCTATTCACTAAAGCCTGCCAACAGTGGAGAGGAACATTTTACTACAAGTATTTATAGACCACCCACTGCAGTGAAGGACCATCACCATCTCTCCCTTTTCATGTGACAGAGTCCTCGTAGCAGACAGCTCAGGTAAGGCTCTGAGGGCAGAAGCTGTCAGGGAAAGGGGATCTATTTGCAAACACCAGGTACTCAGGGCTGCACACCTTCCAGTGTGAATCTACCCAGACAGATGCAGCTTTCTAGGAAAGAGACAATCATTTCCAAAATGTTTCGTGTAGACATAGTCATGCTGCAAGGGGGATAATTGCTACACCATTCATTTGGAAGGCATTCAGCAAGCACCTATTATACACAGGGGACTCTGGCGACTGAGAAAAGGCTCATGGTCCCCGCTCATTCAGGAGAAACAGGCACAAGCCAGCAAGGGGACAATGCCAGAAAAGACATGGCAGTGTGTAGGATTCCAACAGGAATTTGGATCCACTCCTATTACTGCCTGTGGGCCAAACCTGCATGTTTGTTCCTAGCTGGAGCTACTGATGGTCTGAGTATTTTTTCATTGCTGGAAAAAAAAACTCAAAAGAGGAAAAATATCTCCTGATACATGAATGTGATATGAAATTCAAATATTAATGTCCATGAATAAAGACTGTTTCTAAACTGAGCCATGACCGTTAGTGTTCATAGCGTCTTGGCTGAACCCCACCTCTGGCAGCAGAATGAAGCCACTGGATGTCATGGAGAGCTGCAGTATTCAGTGTGGGGCCCTTTCCCCAAAAAGGCGCAAGAGAGCATGACTGAAGTCTGGGGTTTTGTTTTTAAAAGTGGGATATAAATACGTATGAAACCATTCAACTCCAGTTTGCTGTGTGACAATTAGTGAGACAACAATTTGGGGAGAGCCCACAAAACCTGCTGGTTATAAAGGAGGTCACCCTTTGACGTCTCCATCTCACAAAAGAGAATCTGGACACAGACATCAAACTTTTCCTTCGGGCCACAGGGAATGGCCCAGTCAGAGGGAAGCCCAGTGTTTCTGCCATTGTAATGCATGTGCTCAGCTCACTGGCTGGAAAATGCTGTTAACTCTGAAATGCCAGAGGAAAGGGAAGGATCTAGATAGAAAGTTCTGGGTTCGAGTTTAGTGCTTTCATCAAAAAGGAAAGCAAACAGAACTCCTGCTCAGCGGCACAGCCACCTTCAAGTCATCAATCACGTCTCAATGCGGCCTCCCGATCTCACGGCTGCCTTCTGCCTCCCAGGCACTTCCTATAGCCATTCTGTACACAGATGAGCTCCCTGGTCCTGTGAGACGCCCCAGGCTGTCTGGCTTAACTCCCTTCCTTTGCCGTGGTACTTCTCTGAGCCACCTCATCCATCAGGTTCCCAACTTCTCAGTCTTGGGAAGCCAAGATTTCCACAGTCTATGAAGACACACAGGCTGGACTATAATACTCACCCCAAAGCACCCTGCTTTTACTTGAAACAGGAGCTTGGTTAAATGTGTATGAACATGACACTGTTTTATTTAGTCAAGAGCAACCTAAACTTTACAGTTTACACAGAATGTGGGATGTACTTTATTTGGTCCACTATTATACAGGATTGAGCCTTCAAATATAAAGAGTGTTCAGAGTTAATCAAGTACTTAAGATACCATGCTTTCTTTCCACATGATTATAATCAACTACTACTTCCTTTCCTAAGTAAGTATTTCTTCATTTTAGACCTATTTCTTTTGTACTATATAATGCAACATGCTTTTTGGCATCTATATATTTTCCATGTCCAAACAACATACAGGCTACTTCCCCACAAGTTGTAGAAAATGAGAGGAAATCATTACCAATCATCCAGGACCTTAAAACACTTACATACACCAGGAGAAGAGGCATATCATGGGGGGAGGGAGGGAGGAGAAATGTATATAATAAAAATTAAATTAAGTATTGATTAGTACTGACCACTCAACAGATGAGGGAAGAGGTTAAGTAACTAACCGGGATAATAATTCAGTTAACCAGAAGTAAAACCATGGAGCACAGAGCCTAAGAAGAACTTTGTTACTCTGACTTTGGGAAGTCCATCACACTACCACAGGCTCTGTGAGGACACCCAGGAGCTAGGAGATGCCTACATTTATCTAAGCCTCTGCTTTCCATTTCTCTGGGGAATAAAAGGTAAGCAGAAATATTGCTGTATCTAAAGAATATAAGCCAGGCATGGTGGTGCGTACCTACAATCTTAGCACAGAGGCAGGAGTTTAAGGCTTTCCCTATAACACACTGAGTTCAAGGCCACAGGAGACCATGCCTCAAGAAAGCCCAACTAACTCGAGATACAATACAAACTGAATTAGGCATTAGCGTGGGCTTTTAACTAGGGCAGAGAAAACAATTCCATTTCCTCAGGTGGGTAGTTTTGAGGCACCGGAGTGACCAGGTTTATTTGAGGAGATGGGGGCTTCTGTACAAAGATAAGAGGAAAGGTCAGGCGGAGGGTTATAAAGGCTTGTCAAGGGCATGAAGCATCTGCAGCTTGGTCTATGTGTTGATCTTGGGGACTGAGCCAGAGACTGCCTGAAGCCACCAGTTTGGCTAAAAATGGCTCACTCATTGTCAGTATTCGGCAAGGGCAGAATGTAAACCAGCCTGGGGCTGGAGAATACTGGCCAAGGGGATTGTGTATCTGGCAGTATCCTCCACCTGTGTGTACAGAAGGTTCATGGGTATGGAGAAAGGGCCTCCTGCAGGGATCTAACAGTTTCTTCTAGGACACTAAAGGTTTAAACAAGTGACCGTGAAGACACTGCAGAGAGGGCTGCCCGGGTTCATCTCTGCAGTGCTTCAAGGTGGAGATCTGGCCCAGGTTCAGATCACTTGTTAGTGTGGTCTCCCTTTTGCTAGATGTTCCTCCCCAAGGAGGGGAAGTAAAGGACTCTTCCCAAGCATACCCTAGGATAAAGAAACCTGTTTCAAGTACAAGGTAAGGGGGGCAGGGCAGTGGTCTTATTTTATTCTCAGTCACATCTAAAATGTTTGGCTAGTGGGAGCGAATTCCTTTGGGTTGGAGCACCAACTAAACTTGTCAATGAAGAAAAGAGAACCAAAATTCAACTATGGTTCACAGAAGTGGAATGTGCAGACATGCCTGTCTCGGACCTCCTAATATTAATAAATAACAAATATTCACCATCCCCTGCCCCAACTGTTCTTGTACCCTCTTTGCCTGCCATGGTGTGGAGCTCCTAAATTCATTCTCAAAATCTGGCAAGTTTTCCTGATTCTGCTGTCCTCATGTAGGCTTCAGCTGTGTTCCTGAGCAAATGCTTAATCTGACAAGTCCTGCATCCCAGTTTGTAAACAGTGCTCGGCAGGATGCCTGCTGCCGGGAGCTAAGGTCCCAGCCTCCCCGAAGCATCCAGCACTGCCACCTCAGTGTTCTGAGCATCACTATCCTACTAGTATCTGTGTTCGGGTTAGTGTCAGTGTCAGGATTAGTGTCAGTGCTGCTGAGACCATGGGTCCTGGAGCAGGCTGCTTGATGGAAACCTCAGCAGTGTCACCAGCTAGCCTGCGGGACTGCCATCAACCTGCCCTTAAGGCACTTGTGGGCAGTTTCTCCAGCTGGGAGGCAGAGTTCTAACAGTACCCGCTATCCAGGATCTGAGTGGATGGATCATGAAAGTGGATACGCACGTGTGTGCACGCGTGCGTATGTGCGCTGTACCATTTCCCAGTTAAGCTGGATGGTCACTATTAACAGCGCTGCCCCTCTCTCTATAGCATTGCTTGGTCACACAAACCTGGCAGGGCTCAGAAATCAGCAAGCACACTCCCCACTGAGCATTCTAACCCAGATGTCTTCATGAAGTGGGGATGAGGGGACACGGGCAAGCTCAGAAGAGCTGGACACCTGGGCAACACTGCAGCGGCCACTCATGTCTGGCTGCAGCTGCTCTGAAACAAGGGAGGGCCATGCTGCCACGTGCCTCCTGGTTGTTGAAAGAAGCCAGGAATCCAGTATCTGTGAAACTTCCTGAATTCAAAATCAGTTATGTCCAATCAACAGAACCCAGCAGTGTGTGGGGCTGGCCTATCTCCCCTAGAAACCATCAACATGTACCCTCCCCCCAGCCCTCAGCATCTCTTGTCAGTTCTGCTTCCAGTGCTGGGAATGATGGACACTTCTGCAATCCCAGCACTGGGGGTGGGGGGTGGGTGGGTGGGGGCACAGCAGGTGGAGGTTGCAGGGTAGGAGTAGGAGGGTCAGGAGTTCAAGGCCAGTGTGAGGCCAAACTGGGCTATGTAAAACTGTTTCAATAAAGCAAACAAACAACCACCACCACTAAACAAACCAAAACCCCCAAAACCAAAGCCCAACCTAAAGAACATTAAACTTTGGCATCTGAGCACATAGCCCCTGAGGGCCCTCTCACTTTTTAGAGCCAGAGTCCCCAAAGCCACCTTTGCTGATCACACCCTGGCTTCCATAATCCAAACACAGTCCTCTGTAGACCAGCTCCCACTAATGAGCTCTTAGAGGCATTTAGCAGGAGAGAGAAGTGCTTTATTGACACATGGGGATTGATGGAAAAGCTTTGTTTCCCCCACACGTGGATTTCCAACCCTGGCTCATCTGGGGCAGTTCAGATCCTTAGAGGCCAGGTTCCCGAAGACCAGAGACTGCTCTATGACACTGCTGGCATCCAGATGGCTGTGTGACTCCACATCCTTAAGCTTCTCTCAAGAAGTTCTCACGTTGACACCCTTTCCTCCATAGCCACAGAAGAATCCACACCACTACATTTTGCTTTCAGTCTCACAAATGTGGTGTTTCTCCTGGTGTCTGAGTTTCTGCCTGTGCCGATGCAACCGCAGCCTCTGTGTTCCCAGCTGGCCTGGACTGCCTTTGACAAGGAGTCTGTTCATCCATTCACTCCATGTTGGACAGAGTACCAGATCCCTCGGATGGTGAATTCAAGCATAAAAGGACTTCTGACAAAAGTCCATTCCCTCAGACAGAGGCTGGCTGGAATATTTTCGTGGGTCCCTACACACGTGTGGGATGAGAGTCTGGATGTGTGCAGGCTTGAGGGTGAGCTCAGAGACTTTCTTCAATTACTCTCCGACTTTTTGTGGTGTGTTTGTTTGTTTGTTTGTTTGTTTTGAGACAGGATCTCTCACTGAAGCCAGCTGGCCAATGAGCTCCCAGGATCCTCCTGTGTCCCCTTTCCCTAAAGTTCAGATTATAGGCATACACTGCTGTTTCTGACCAAACTCCATGCTTGTAGCATTTTACCAAACTAGTTATCTTCCCAACCTTGTCCCCTCTTCAGGATGGTCTTAAGAAAGGGTCCCAACCAACACTTCCTTCCTGGTATGGCCCATGGTGAGTCCAATCAACTGCATACATCTGTTGGTATGCCAAATATTCGGGCTCAGACTAAATATATAGCCTTTCTTTCTATACATGACTCCAAGTTTGCTGTGGAAGATTAGAAACAGGATTCTAACTAAATCATTAAAATCTGGAGGAGTCCCTTTAGCTCAGAAGGCGGCCATCTTTGATTTTCGAGGCATACATCACCATCTCCTTATCAAGAGTAGGGGCTTTGGGGAACGCAAAGACAGTCTTGACACTCTGCAAGTAACTACTCCATCCTTTAGAACAGTCTCAAGTGGTTCATTTTATTTAAAAAAAAAAAAAAAAAAAAAAAAAGTCCCAAGACACCTAAGGAAGAAAACAATCCTTCAGAGTCCCAGAGGTCTGGAAGACAAGGTGAGGTAGGTCTGACCCCCGCACAAGGCAAACATTTGAGCTGTCCTTAATAAAAGTACTTCCTGCAGTGGCCTGTCAGGAGCTGGGATGCAGCCCGTCCTTCCTGGACACTACACTGCCTCTTTATGGGGCACCCGCTGCCATTGTCAATGGGGAAATAGAGCATTTCTCATGGAACAATTGGCATAAAGGGGCTCTCACATAATGCCCTTCAATCTCCCACAAACGGAAATCAATCAGGCAGTGAGATTGTGTCACCAGAGATCAAAGGAGTGAGTTAGACCTAAACAGGCAGGTGGACCTGACGGGCAGGTCGAGGAATGAGGAATGCAAGCACAGGAATCACAGGCTTCTTCGAATCACAGGCTTCTCTGATGACCTTGCGGTCTTGTCGCTTTCCACGAGGCCAGGACAAACAGGCTGCCTGTAGATCTATTTTGGTCACACAGCTGCAAACATATGATTGATGAAGCTCTTTGGCGCCTGGCTCTCAGGAGCAGTGAGCAGCAAGCAACTGCTGTAGCAGCCATTAAGAAGCAGAACGTCTGGCTGTTCGCTCATTCTTCCTCATTCCAACCATGAGAGGCAGCCACTCTGGCCCTGTGACTCTTAGCTAAGCCACAGGTTTCTCTTTTTGCATTCCTTTATCTGTGAGAATCAAAGCATCTGCATCCGTGTGTCTGGCTTCCGCCAGCCTCATCGTACTACTTCATCAGTCTCGTGCACAGCTCTCTTCTTGGTAGAGTTTAGCTTTATTGATTTCTATTTCTGACCTGCTCGATGCTGGCTCATTCATTATTCAGTGAAAATCTGGCTATGAGACCAGGGTTTGATATCCTGCCAACAGGAGCCTGAGCAGGTGGGAACCCGTGAGCCTAACCTTCAAAGAGTCAGACCCCAGATAAAGCTGGCTCTTGCCACTCCTCGAGCAGTTCATTTATACATCGGACCTTCTGAAGAACACATTATTTCTGCTTGGGTAGCAACTTAGCTCAGTGGGAAAAACAGACTCAAGTGGCTTTGATGGCAAAGGTTTGATACTGATAAAAACAAATCTATTTTTGAGAAAGAAACAGCTGGAGAATGGACCCCTTGATAGCCACCTATCATGCAGTGCTCTTCAATCCCTGGAGGGAAGGCAGGTCGAGATGGTCTCCATCAGCTCCTGTCACCAACCAGACCCATCCATTGCAAGGGGACGAGCCCCGAGTGGCCATGATGGGGATTCCAGGGGGCATTGCCAGCGTGAGGCATGAAGATGCAGGGAATGGATGTTTTCTCTTGCAGGACACAGAAGTAGAGGAGACTGCATTTAAAACCCTAAGAAGAATCTCATCTAGCACAAGAAACGACTTTTAGAAATTTTCACATTATTGAAATATGAAAACTCTCCTTCAGCGAAATTTTTTAAAAACAGAACTACCTACTTATCAAACTGTACATAATCTCTTGGAAGACACTCAATTAGAACATTCCTAAATCCCCACTGGGCTTCCATTCCAGGTGAGCCTTCATTAAGTAGTCTGAAATCGACAGCTAGCTTTGGGTTGAGGTCCTGCTCTCCACTAACACCTGCACCGTAGGCATGGGGCCTGGGAGCCTGCAAGTCCTCTTCTGGGCGCCATCTCTTCAGAACACACCCACGGAAAGACCAGGGTGTGTTCAACTGCCCCCCAACCTCAGACACTATACCCTAAAGTACAGGAGAGCAGTCACACTTGTCTTTCTAAATTTGAAAAGTGAAGGAGCCATCGTGAAGAATGAAACCAAGACTGTTCTCCCACACAGCATAAAAAATGGTAACATCTCCAAACATGAACACAGTACACACACACAGACACACACAGACACACACACAGAGACACACACATGAGCACAACTGGATCTTAAGGTCATCACAGGTTCCCTGTAGCCCACTGCATAAAGAGGCAGCAAGAAGCGGGTAGTGTAGTGGTGTTTCCACAACTTTGCTATGGCTGACAAGGGAGTTGAAAAGAGGGAGAACTGAAGAACTCTCATTCTCTAACTGTCTTCTGCTTTCAGATCTGAGAATAATTCTGGCTTTGTGTTCTTTGCCATCTCTGTCCTTTGGGAGGTTTCAAGAGAAAGGAAGAGAAGAGAAAGCTTGGCTTACAATGCAGTGCTCACTAAGCTCATGGTTTCTTCTGAGAACTGGCAAAGATGATGGTGGTGATGGTGGTGGTGGTGGTGGTGGTGGTGGTGGTGGTGGTGGTGGTGGTGGTGGCGGCGGTGGCATCAGCAGCAGTGGTGGCAGTGTTAGCAGCAGCCAGGATATACCAGGCTCAGGTAACCAACGAACTAACAGTGACCAACAGTAGTCTGGGATAAAGGTAGGACCCTGAAAACCTTGAAAATACTTGATTTTGACATGCAGGCAACTTTCATCAATGAAGACAAACAAAGCAACCCAACATAAAGATCTACTCAACGTGTTTTTTTTTTCAGACGTCTCTCACAGAAGGCCTTTCCATCTGCACAATGTCATTTTCTAAGAAGTACACGAGAAAGGGGTGAAGGATAGGAAGCAACCCTGGTGCCTGATGGAAATGAACCCCTCTTCAGTGGGAGCCCTGCTCTCCTAGTCTCTTACACATTCAGGTAACCTGTGCACCAACTCTTCAGCTCAGTGCATCCTGCAGTGGCCACCATCTGGCTTAGCTGGGAGAGAGGTATGTGTCCCTCACTGCCTAAAGCAGGCCCTGTGTGTGTGTGTGTGTGTGTGTGTGTGTGTGTGTGTGTGTGTGCAGATGAATCTACTCCACATCCAACAGCCCTCTGTTAATAGCTCAGACTCAGAGTGGCTACCAAGTGTCTGTGGTCACGGCTCTGCTTACAGCAGGTATAGGAACTTCCTATTAAACTACACACAAATCTTTTTTGCTTATTGTATAAAACGGATTTGTTCTCTGGTCACTGTCCCATGATCTCTGCAATAAAAGGACAAATATCCCTGAGGTCTTAGTACAAGGTACCTCTTTGTCTCTTTTTAGTAGCAAGTCAGTTTTAACTTCAACACCTCAATGATCACGTGTCTTTCTTTGTCCCAGCCATAAAGGAAACTCAGAGCCAAATTTATGACTGACCGTCCTTGACGGTTAATCTTGATTTTCAACTTGCTGGGATTTAGAATCACTATGGAAACACATGTAATGTTTGTAAGGAGTTTCTAGATTAGGTCAATTATGTACCCTTCCTGAAGTAGGTGTGACCACTCCAGGATTGAGAGACTAGGCCAGCAGTTCTCAACCTGTGAGTTGTGACCTCTTTGGGGTTTGAACAACCATTTCACATGGGGTCATATATCAGATATCCTGCAGATATTTACATTATAATTTATAACGGCAGCAAAATTATAGATATGAAGTAGTAAGGAAAATAGTTTTATGGTTGGGGTCACCACAGCATGAGGAAGTGTATTAAAGGGTCGCAGCATTAAGAAGTTTGAGAACTACTGCTCTAGACTAAGTTAAAAAACAAACAAACAAACAAAACAAACAAACAAACCAGCTGGGCAGCAGCATTCACCACTCTTCTTCCTGGCTGTGGACGCACTGTGACCAGCTGCCTCTGGCTCCTGCCACCAGGACTTCCTCGCCTCGGACCTTCAGACTGTGAGCCAAAATAAATCCTTCTCTTCATTGACTTGCTATCCCCAGGTATTTTTAACAACAATGAAGGACACAAAAAAATACACCACATCTAATACATGGAACATATACGTCAATCTTACATATTCGTTCTGCCCTCCCCTCCCCATGTCATCTTAGTTTCCTGCTTCTTCTCTCTTTTATTCTGGTTTCTATACTTTCTTTGTGAAAAACCTCTAGTTACACGGGCACTTTTTGTAAACTACTGAAAATGCTTTGGTGGGAAACGTTCGACAAATTAATTGATGCAGACGTCGATGTGCAGCCCTCTGCAGCAGTGCGGCTCTCAAGCGGATGGTACGGAGTGCCAAAGTTGAGGAGGCAGTGCTCTGAGAAAACTTTCCAGCGTCGGGGTCAAGTCTCCAACAGAAACTGTCCTTCTAGCTCTGGTTGTCACGAAACACCTGGAAGCCCGTGTGAGCTGCATGCTACGTATGTTTTAAAGTAAACATAAAAACTGCCTCATAAGTTCAACGTCAGGAGCGATGGCCAATTCTGTATCTACTTGCAACCTAGTCCAGTAGACCCCACACACTGAGCTTCTTAAACGGTGTTCGTTTTGGTAATGTTATTAGACTACTCTTCAGATCTCATATACAGAAGTATCCAGAGATTGGAAGCCTGCAGCCTGATGCAGCAGACAAAGATCATAACTTCTACTGTTTAAAAATCCACACAGATTAAGCATCCCTTACCTGAAAATGTGGTTTTTCAGATTTGAGGATATATGAGCACATACACAGTGAGATACCTACTGTAGGGATCCAGACACTAAATTCACTAATGTTTCATTTATAGTGTATACACATGGCCTACAAAAGTATTTCCTGTAAGAAACAAAGATTCAACATGTAGAATTTTCACTAATGAAGTCCTCCTGTTAAGTTTCAGGTTTTGGAATAGTTTGAATTTCAGATTTAGGGCTTTCTGATTATGGCTGGTCAGCCTATAAAAACTGCTGACAGTCCTGGGTACTCCAAATAGCCTAAAAAGAATGATTACACACACACACACACACACACACACACACCTACCTGCATGAACCACCCAAATGCAATCACAAAGTCTGTGATCTGCCAAAAACATGCTTTCAAGGTAGATCTGCTCTCCAGCCACAGGCCAGGGACACTTATGGTATAGTCACTGGGCAGTTTGAGCCAGAGTTCTGGGCTGTCAGACAGACACTCTTATGGTGACCAGAATGTCTGATGTGCCGTTAAAGCATGCACAGGGCTCTCTCCCCTTCCTAGCACTAAATAAGCCATCGGATTCAGGAAGCCAGAAGCCAGCCTAGGACTCATGGCTGGGCACATCTGGGTATATCCATCCTTGGTCCTTGCCTCATCATGTACAAAGGTCTGTTGCTACTGATGAGAAAGGCCATATCCAATGCCAAAGATAGTCTCAGCAGGTCAGGAAAGAAGTATCAGTCACAAGCCCCTTAATGATGGGGACATGTTCCGAGAGACACCTTGTTAGGCAGTTGAGTCACCTTGTGAACACAGAGTGCACTTGCACAAACCCAGGCAGTAAAGTTTGTTCTGGCCTCTTGAACTCCTGGTGCAATCCAGAGATAGAGCAAACATGCAACACACAAGGCTGCAGAAACGGAACATGGCATCTCACTTTGTATCATCTTTTTAAAAAGGTATAAAGGATATGTTTTAAATCAATCATCAAGTTCAGCACATGCCTGCAGTTTCAAATATGTGGGAGACTGAGGCAGGAGGACAGCAAGTCTGAGGCTAGCCTGGGCTAATGGCTGAGGCACAGCTTCAATACCTGAGACCAGGAAAACAAAGCAAAGGAAATAAAAACCCAAAGGAGAAAACACCAAAGCGGGGTGGGATGGAATGTGTGTGTGTGTGTGTGTGCGCGCGCATCTGTGAGCTTTTAAAGCTGGGCATGATAGTACACATGCCAGCAGCCCTAGTGCTGGGGAAGGAGTGAGAAGGGGTTGGGAGTGGGGTTAGGAAAACTAGATCCCAGGGGCTCACTGTTCAGCCAATGTAGCCGAAATAGCAATCCCCAGGGTCAGTGAAGAAACACTGTCTTGAAAACATGAGGTAGGAAATGATTGATGAAAATAACCTCAAGTAAGCCACTGGTCTCCATGGTCTCTACACCAGCATAGCCTACCATCCTGTCACACACATGGATACAGATTCTCATATACACACACACACACACACACACACACACACACACACACACACACACAGAGAGAGAGAGAGAGAGAGAGAGAGAGAGAGAGAGAGAGAGAGAGAGAGAAAGAGAGAGAGAGATATCCTGTATGTTATTGTAGTAGCACAGGCTGTAACATGGACATGCTACATCATCAGTAGATGACAGCTCTACCGCAATCCCATGGACCATCACTGCATGAGTGATCTGTCACTGACCATACACCCACACAACACACAGCAGGACGACCCCTCTGATGTACTGTTCTCTATGATAACACAGAGCCAGGGCTTCTCCCCCTCTTGCCCCTATTTCTGTATATCCTCCAAGAGAAGGGGGGTTGGCTCTGGAGAAAGGAAGGCAGAAAAGGAGGGCTACACTGGCCTGGGGAAAAATCCTCTTGGCAGAGCAAAGCCTGATACCTGGTCCAGTTTTCTTGCTTGCCCATTGAGGTTGTAGCTGGCCAACGACCTGAGGCTCCTCTTTTTTCAGAGACTAACTAGTTAGCACGTGAACAAACACACCACACAGAATCCTGAGGCCAGGGTAATGTGTGGTACACTGCTGCTTCCATCAGAACCATCATTCTATGTGTATCAGAAATGCTGTTAAAATGAGCCCAGTCCAGGGAAAGCCAGTGCTCCTGATTACACCTGAACTTTGAATGCGTAGGAAGGGCACCAGAGCAGAATTAGCAACTGCAAGTGCCTAAGGAACGGCAACACATTCATTCTTCTGGAAGAACAAGGGACATACTCCTCTGAAATGAGATGACTTCAGAACTGGAGCCTCCACTTGTGGTCACATAGAGAGGTACTCAAAAAGTTTAAAATTTTGGAATAAATTTGGACTTGTTGTTTGTTTTGTTTTGAAGTTAAATTTTTAACCATTTTTAATTATTTAGGAGATCACTACCACTTAGTATTTACAAAGACTGAGGTTTAACTCAATATAACAAATGGGCCACTGATCTGACAGGCTTTACCAAGTACCCGCATCTCTGACAAAACCTGCAGAGGAAGGATTCTCTTTCTCCACATAACCTCCAGGGTGCAAGTCTGCTTAGCCCTGCCTTTGGCTGATGGTGACACTGGCTATCCCGAATGCCACTGCAATCAGAAATCACAGTGACCAAGGTCTGCTCATCTTCAAAATCCTGGAAGTTGAAGGCACAATATTTTCTTCAGGAGCAAAATGCCTGGTGTGCCTGAATAATAATTTCTAAGCCAATTACTTTGTCAACCGTTATCCATCAAGATACGACGGATACGGTTTTTGTGTATATAAGCATTTGAAGTTTGTATGACTGACCAAGGTGCTTTTGCAAAGAAATTTTCCAAGTTTTTGCTGTAAGCTTTTTGTTTCCTTTTTTTTCTGCCAAAGTTAACTTATAATCAAATAAGTTCATTTTAACCTACATTTGTGAATGAACTCTCGGGTTATGAATTTAAAAAGAAAACTTCTCTGGGGAGAGATTGACATTTTTATAATCTTTGTCAGCGGGCCTGTTCAAGATGGAGTCTAAATATCACGCTAATGGTATCAATACATGCAGGTTCAGAGGGCCTCCATAAAACATGCTTGAATTGTCAAAGAAATTACTGTGACTTTTTGTGTTTCTCTCAGCTCTAAATTAGCATTGATTCAACAAAATCTATGTTGATCCCATTTTAATCATGGAAGAATTCTGAGGCTCACTCCATGTGTGTAATAGACATCTGAAATCAAGTAAGTGTAATGAAATGGATGCTGCTTCTTCACTTCTGAACACTCCCCCCTTGATGTAATACACACTCAGCAAGGTCCACACAAGGCTCCAGCTCAGTGAAACTGCCCCAAGCACTCACCTGGAAGCCAGAAATAAACAGAGGGCTGCCAGCTCCCGGGGAACCCGCCTTCCATCTCTCCAGACGTTACCTTGCTCTCCAAGGATAACCAGACCCTGGCTTGTCTTTCCACACCATCCCTGGCCATGGTCAGCAGCAAGCCAAAGCAATTAGATGAGATTCAATGAAAGGGGTCCCCACGAGCGTCCACCCACAGGGACTGGCTGTGTACGGCTTGATCAATTTCAGCAAATACAGGCCATCCACACCATGAGGGGACCAGGGCTCGTCAACCCAAACCGAAGGCTCTCTTCTCAACAGGATGCCATGCAGGTATGGACATCAAACCAAACGTATCAGTCAAAGACTTCTCTTCCTCCCCTTCTTGTGAATGGTGCAATAATTCCCACCAATGGTGATATATTAGTTATTTGTCTATTACTGTATCAAAATACCATGATCAGGGAAACATATAGAAGGAAGGATTTATTCAGGCTTATAGTTCTAATAAGAAGCTACCTGCCAGCACTGAACCTGGTCTGTCACCAGTCTCAAAAAACAAACCAGAGGGCTGGAGAGATGGCTCATTGGTTACAAGCACTGACTACTCTTCTAGAGGTCCTGAGTTCAATCCCCAGCAACTACATGGTGGCCACAACCATCTGTAACGGGATCTGATGCTCTCTTCTGGTGTGTCTGAAGACAGCTATAGTGTATCCATATACATAAAATAAATAAATAAATCTCGGGCTGGAGAGACGGCTCAGTGATTAAGATGGGAGGGGCCAGTTTGATCGAGACATTACCTAGAGGTTCATGGATAAATGCTTGGGATGGAAAAGGAAGGCTTTCCATTTGCAAGTCTGGGTCTGTTTCCGAGAAAGGAAAAAGAAACTGCCCATTACAGCAACACAGATTATTTTAAGAAACACAGCCATGGGCATCCAAAGGTCAGGTTACATATGCAAGGAAACACAGCTAGTCAGCAGAAGGTCTAAGGCCAGCATGCAGGCTCTTCTCGCTTTGTCTCCTTCTGATAATTGCTATTATTTATGAAGATACAGAACCATAAAGGTCATACAGTGTTGGTCAGGCTAAGATAATTTCCCAGGGGCCAAGAATCTTAGGAAAAGACAACATTAGCTCTCCCTTGCATGTGGTGGGAGTGGCGGTGGGTGGGGTGGGGATACAGGCCTGGGACATGCTGCCCGAGTCATGGTACCTGAGAGGTGAGGGCTAGGATTCAGACATCCATTACTGAGGATTAACGTTAAACAGGAAGCTACAGATCTTCTCCAAATTCCCGTCAGCCAATGAATTTTATTCTTAGCCTTCCAATCTTACAGAACAAGGTAAGTGGACAGCTGGTAACTGTATTTTATTAGCCTTTGCTGCTGCCACAAATGTGGTGGTGCAAACAACAGGGGCTCAGCTGCACACAGATCTGGATATTGGGAGTCCAAGTTCAAGGGGCCGGCAGGTTTGGTTTCTCCGGAGGCCTCTCCTTAGCTTGCAGGTGGCCAATGTCTGGCTGTGCCCTCCTCTGTCGTACAGGGATGTTTTTGTTGTCTCTTTCTCTTTTTATAAAGACACTAGTCCTACCAGAGGGAGTCTCCACCTTTGCTGTCACTGAATCTTAACTACCTTTGTAAAGGCTCTATGTCCAAGTTCAGTCCTTTTGGGGGCTGCCTTCATCATGAATGGAGGCGGGGCACACAAGCCAGCCCCGACAGAGCAGTCCACACACAGCTTTTACAAATATTTGTTGATTTCTTTTCTAAGCAGTGTTCCCTGGGAGGTACTAGGGCCAGAGATAAGAAACCCTCTGGCTTCAAATAGATTATAGACCAGTTGGAGAGAGATGTGAATGGACAAGAGGTCTCTGTGGGTTCTGAAGAAGAAACGAAGGATCAAACAAGACTTGGCAGAGGCTGTCTCTACATTTTCTAAATCTAGCCTCCCAAGGAGCCAGGTGTGAGGTGCAAGATTGCACATCTCAATTATAATAGCACTTGAGGTTCCCAAGCAAAATACAATGTTTTATGTTGCATTTAGCCAACCTCACAAAGTAAAGGAGCCCTTGCTAGGATCACAGCACCACACATACGTGAATGTGTAAGTGAGGGGTGATTGTGTGTCCTAGAAAGCTATGGAAAGGCATGGGCTAGGATGGGAAACAAAACAGCCTTTGGATAGCTGATGTCACCCCTCACAGGAAGGAAGCTGAGGAGAAGACAGCGGCATGTTCCAGGACAGTTCAGATCAAGGGAACAGGGGGTGGTTTGGTTCTAAGAGTGGACACTAATAGAGGATGCCAGTCAATTCATGAAGGGCACAGATTTACCATGGTGAGCAGCATTGTGTGGCTACAGAGGCTGCCAGGGCCACCTAAACTGCCATGCTCACAGCTGGGACTGACGAGGGAAAGAACAGGAGGTGGGGTGGAGGCTCTCAGACAGCTGATGCAGCAGGTAGAGGTGAGGTACCCCTGGGGTCAGGTGGATGAGAGGGGAAATGGAGGTGCAGATAACCATTAGTCTAGAAAGCCTTTGGGCTTCCCAATCTATTTAGGAAAAAAAAAAAAAATACACCTGAAATCAGTATAATTTGAAGAGTAACTGAGTAATAAAAACTCAGTTCAGAACCAAAGGCATTGCCTCTTCAATTTCACTTGCTAGTTCCCAACTTAATTTTTAAATGAAGACTCCTCTAATGAGACTCAAGACTGTTCTCGATGAATTCAAATGGCAATAAGAGGAAGAGAAGATGCTAAGTGAAAGATGTGATCCGTCACATACACTTGTCTGCGGGGGTTGGGAGCCACAGAGAGTGTGGATATAATTCTCTTCTACACAGGCCATCTAACTGCCAATTGCACTTGTCAGACATGGGAGTCAATGGACCTGAAGAGAACAGGGACTGCTGAAAATAGCCTCTATGTCGTACACCTGAACTTGGCACTCATTCAAAACATACACACATAATATACACACTTGAGCATGGATATACCAGCATACACCTGCAGCTACATATTCATTTACACACATACACAACTTGCTTGGAGAAAATATTTCATTTGCGCTTGTTTTTCTCATTCTGTGAGAGCAGGTAGGCACTGTCCACTTTTCCTGAAGCAAATGCTTTTGCAAACCAGTGCTCCGTGGCTATAACTGGGTGCGTAGATAATAGAGCTCATTAAAGACAATAGTCCTAGTATTGCTTGCTGGCTTAAGCTGCCATCCTGGAGAGCACCCCATGTCATGATACACAGAAGTCATCGGAGATGTGTGTATTAGTTTAACTGATACTGTTTCTTTAGAGGAGCCTGACTGGTCAGGACCTTTGGTTGAACACAAGAGAAGCTCACTTTCCATTGGCCTAGGTAAACCAGAGGGCTTACAGTGTCTAAGCAGGAGCAGGTGGAGTAGCTTCTTATCATTGTGTTTAGACTCTTTCTTTCATACTGGTTCTAAAGTGGGGTGTAGGAGAGTCAGGGTAGTTAGCTGATGAGGTCAGCATATTCTATAGAGCTTCTGGCGCCCCTCTCCCCACAAAATAAAAAGCACAGTGCAACCCTGGCCTGGCCTGAGCCACGTGGCTACCGACAACCTGTCATCAAGGCTAGAGAGTGTCCATCAAAAACTGATGTAGGAATTATGTCCACAGTGGTACTACAAGATGAGGAATGAGCCCTGATCCTGTTACTGGTAGACGGTAATGGTAATGGTAGCTGGCCTGGGAGCCAGCTGACATGGCCTTCAACAGGAACACAGCCCCAGGATCAACTCACTCCCACACAAGGAAGAGGCTGAAGGAAGAGGCTGAAGCACGGGGTTTGGGAACAAGAGAGACTCAACACAGAACTGTTCTTTGTACATGTCTCACATTTTGGTCTTTATTAAGACTTTATCACAGTCTTGTTGCAAATGTCACCACAGCAGAGACTTATGCTTCTAATTCATGCCTGTAATTGGTGTCCAATTAGAATCAGATTACCTGAGCACACTCCAGAAAACTTGTAGTTTGAGCTCAACACAATGGCACACAGCAGGAGATAGGAGCTTCAGAAGGGAGGAGGGCCAGAAGTTCCAGTCCAGCCTTGGCTGCATAATGAGTCCCAGTGCCCCCAAAATAAAAACAATCTATAGGCTAAGAAGCACTAGTTGATGCATGCTTTGGTAACTGCTGGGAAGGGGCCGGGCCCGCTGGGCCCCTCTTCAAGGATGGCCTAAGTTCCTCGCCACCACATGAGTAGTTGGTTCTCGCTTTCCATTGTCCGACCTCCCTGTTTACTGAAACAGACTTTATGAATGTCAGGTCTAGTTTTATTCTGCATAATCCAGGACACTAAGTCAAAGAACAAGATCTACAAATCACAGGCAACTCCAGCCCAGCCCAGTGGAACCTTCCTTCCGTTATATTTCTGTGGGACCACAGTCATTCAAACATGTCAAGAACTGCATGGGATGCTCTTGGGAGGAGAGCCTGAGTCTTTCTCAGCCTCAATACATAGGAGACTGAAAATGGCCTTAAATATCCCTAAAGGCATCTCTACAGCCAACTGGGGGTGGGGCGGTGAGGGAATGTTTGTCGTTGCTGCTGATACTTGTCGTTGCTTGAGGGTGAAGGTGCCTGCAAAGATGTTACCGTGAACATAAGAAATGTTCTGCACATACACTGCCTTTTAATTCTCACTAAGTTCGTGAAGTTGGGACTCTTGCTTATTGGACTGGGCAGAAAGCAGAGGCCTGTACCAATCAGACGAGCTGCCTGAGGGCACGTAGTTGGGGGGAGGTCCGTCATCCCAGGGCTCCATTTCTGCTCCCCTAGTCTCACTGCATCCTCTGGAGGGAGGTTAGGGTCATGGGCACCTACATCCAGAGAACCTACATCTGGAGCAACCATATCTTTCTTCTACAGGCTGCATGGGCCACTGAAAGTAATGGTCTCTCTCTATAAGGCCGTTCCACTAAAGAACCGGGGCTAGAGACATGTGCACATGGATGTAGGCATACATCCCAACTGTGTGCATGATGGCATAGATACGAAAACCCTAAGGCCTGACTCTTGCCAAGGGCTTGGGAAGGAAACTCACAGTGAGCAGAAAAAAATATAAAATTGGCTTCAGATGCTTATGGGGGTAATTTTAAGTCCACTTCTGAAACCATCATGTGAACAGCTTGCTGAGAACACATCCTAAAAGCTTCATTATCCTTAAGTCTTTTGGTTATTTTACAAAAATATTTCTAGACCTCCACCCTAGCAGTTCCACGGAGCTTCACGGAGAATGGCTTTTCCTTTCCAACTGTACTTAAAGCCTGGGCTCTTTGATAGACACATGCTGTACATGGCGACAGGATCTAAAGTGCTTTCATCTCTATATTTCATAGTCTTGTTGTGGGTATAACGTAATAGATTACAGAAACAGTCCTAAATGCAATGCAACCTACAAGGAAACATTCTTATTGAAGAATTTAGTGTAAAGTTACATCCATAAAAATTCACATCGAGTAAGATCACTGCTCAGGAGCAGGGTTGTTCTTTGGAGTGACCTTTCAGTGGCTAATTCTAGGACTTTATTTCCTCCATCTAATCTTTAACAATCATAAAGTGTGTGCTGGGGGACTGGCTCCATAGGTAAAGTAATTCTCTGTGCATGTGTGAGGACCTGAAACCCCAGGAGCCCAAGGAAAGCCAGCTGCATCGTGCAAAAGGTTGTAATTGCAGGCTTCTACTGGAGCAGAAAAGCAGAGGCAGGAGGATGCCTGGCAGCTTCCAGGCCAGCTAGCCTGAAGTACCTATGTAAAAAGAGTCTGTTCAAAAAAGGCAGACAGTGTATACTAAGACTAGAAGATGTCCTCTGCCCTCAATACTTGAACCATAGCATGGGCACACCTACAAGCAGGCGGGGTACATGCACACACATAGACATACACAGACACACAGACACACACACACAGCAAGTGGGGGAAACAGATGCCTTGACTCTTGAGGAAGTCTCTGGTAAATGCTTTCAATTTCCTGTCCTCAGCCTTGCTGGCCACAATGTCTTACTCAGCAGTCTGCTCACAGGGCTTCTTCCTCAAAGAGCAATATGAGACTTTCATGAAGACAATGACTAGAGACAAGGGTCCGGAGATTAGCTAAAGTCAGGGTCAAGCAGGGAAATGCAGAATATGGAACTGAAGGTGCCTTTGACTGCATGGTAGGCGACTGGCCTGTGGGAAGTTTGGACAGGTGTCAGGGTGCAGCTCAGCTCTTGCTAGCATGTACAAAGCCTCCGATCCTCATCACGACACCAACTGAACATGCTAACACACACCTGCAATCCCAGTGCTTGTAAGGCAAATGGACATAGCAAGTCTGAAGCTGACAAGTGCTACGTAAGACCCTTCATTCCAAGATAGATAGATGGATGGATGGATGGATGGATGGATGGATAGATAGATAGATAGATAGATAGACAGACAGACAGATAGATAGATAAACTGGATCAGCAAAGATCAAAATGAACTACTGGCCTCTGAAAATCATCCTTCCTTGTTGTTTTTTAATGAATATAAAAGCATGTTCCAAAGCACACAAAGAAAGATTGGAGGAGCCCGAGAGCACTCTGTTAACTTCACCTCTGTAAACAGCACGGCAACCTGACAATGACTGCGGCTCCATAAAAATTCTTACTTACTGCAGGACAGAAAGACAAACAATGCCAGTCTATCCTGGGCCAAGGAGAACAGAAGGCAGTGCATGTCTGAGGGCAAAAGCAGAGAGGGGCTGCCCCCTTTCTGTAAGCGCTGAGGTTTCTTAATGGGTGCGCCTGGGGGCAATGAGCAGATTTATGCAAGAGGTGAATGTCCTCTTTTGCGCAGTGGACAAAAGAGTCAGCTTGTGGAAAGGATGAAAGATGCCAGAAAGCCCAGGGTGAACTGCCACATGTGAAAGAGATGGGCGGGGGAGGGTCTCAGAAAACCCAACAAAACCTGAGATGTGGGGCCTTGAATTTGAGAACTGAGTGCCCTGGACCAAAGAGAGGCCTCTGAATCCTGCTAGCATCAGCAAAGAGATGCTGGCAGGGCTGACACTCAGAGTGGAAACCGAGAAGAATGCTCCTGACAAGACATTGTGGTGTATCTCTGTGAGTGCGTGGAAGAGCAAACCCTTTGGAGATAGAGAAGACATGCAGGTGGTTACATCATTAATGACAATTGCCTAGGAAGGGATTAATGCTGGTTGTTGTGAGGAATAAATTCACAGGAAAGAGAGTTGCCAAAAAATGAACAAGCCCTTCAGGGGTGGCAGTGGTGGCGTGGCGGTTAAGCACTGGTTGCTCTTGCAGGTCACCTGAGTTTGGTGTCACCTGGGTTTGATGTCACCTGGGTTTGGTTCCTGGCACCCACGTGGCTGTTCACAACCTTCTGTTAACTCCAGTTCTAGGGCATGCCCTCTCCTAACCTCTGTGGGCACCACACACATGTGTTACACAGATGTACATGCAGGCAAAACAACCATACACCTAAAATAAAAAAATAAAAAAAAAATTAAATGTATCTTTTTCTGGCTTCCTGTCTTACCATGTGACCTCTTCTCTGTGTGCTCCTCGTTCATTTTGATTTTTAGAAAAGTTGCTAGGAAGGACCAGAGCTGGAATTCAGGGAGGAAACTCCCAGAGGGACACTCCTCAATTTACACTGAAGAAAAAAAGATGAGCTTGGCTCTCCCACGCATCTTGACCATAGTCATAGAGTTTACTGAGGACAAGGGTTTGGGGATCTGACTCAAAACCTGAGTTTTCTGAGTATTCACCCTCGAGCCTTCTGTGGCATGAAATAAAACCAAGTGGGAATTCCCTTATCTATCTATCAGTGAAACACCATGGTCAGGCTGTGTCGGCAGAGGGCTGTGGAGGGCAGGTGGGAACAGTCCCTGCATGAAGCCAACCCAGAACATGGAACAGCCCATTCCCCAGAGCAGTCGTCTTCATGCATGGTTTCCCAATGGTGCATGCACTTGTGCACACACAGAAACAACATGAATCTGCCAGCAAAGAACCGGTCCCCCTCTCCTTCCCCCCATTTGCTGTTGGCGTGTGGTGGCTTAATCCTGCTCTGTGCACTGAAAATGTCTCTAAGGATTTCTTTCCATTTCATTAGTTTATCCTGTGGGCTGTCAGCAGCCAAGAAAGAAAAACCTGTTGGGTGTGATAGAATGCTTTGATTCATTCACTGCATGCTAGGAACATAGATTTGGTAATGGTTTATTTTGATAATAGTTGGTAGTAATAATAATAATAATAATAATAATAATAATAATAATAATAATAATAATAATAGTGACCTAATGCTAGCTAGAGTGAAGGAAAAGGAAGGTGAGGGGAAACCAGAGGAGGCAGGGTGTCAGGCTGTTGACTGGAGAGGTCTGACCAAAAGCTGGGCTGAGTGGCTGAGAGACTGGTCCTGGGTGTCCCTTGGACAGCTCCAGCCTGACACAGAAATGGAGGTGTAGCTTACTGTGGATAGGTGAGGGAGGTGCTTCTCACTGACAAATGCTGGCAAGTTCAGAAGCCATCAGGCCTACGAAGGACAGAAAGAGCAGTAGGGACGGGCAGGGACAGGCAGGCCCAGCTTGCACCAAGTTATAGCAGAAAGAAGGAAGCTAAGGGTGATGGGGGTGGGGGTGTCTTACGTCCTTTTAGGGTGAAACCATCAGAGGCCAGATGTAGGGGGGCAGACCAGGGTGAGAAATACCTTCAATTATGAAATACAGACTCATGAAAATAATTCAAGCCACAGTGACCTTTAAATGAAATAACCTAAATTTAGTCTTGTAATGGTTGGAGGTGGGAAGGAAAATCCTTAAAGAACTTCAACTCTTTCACTAAAAAAAAAAAAGACATCATTAAGCATATATATGTATATTCTTCATATATGTATATGTGCATATGTGTGTGTGTATGAAAAACATTGAAACACACAGACAAACACAAAAACTCAAAGACATGGGGTCTGTTGAAGACACCTGCCAGCTGGCCACTCCTGCAAGCCTCTGAATAAGCCACACTGTGTTTAGATGCCACGGATTTCTTGTTAGACAACGGGCTTGTCCCCTTGTGAGGCTCTGCTTGGTTTCTATTGTACAAAAACTGAAGGGCTCTCTAGTCTGTTGCAACCGCTAGAATACTGAGATTGCTTCTCACAGACTAAATGGTGTTCAGAATAAACACTGGGAATTGACAAAATGACCAATTACGTGAAGTAGCTGTGCCTGACGTAATCCAAACCAACTCTTCCCCCAGTATCCTAAACTGAGGTGATTCAATAGCCCAGTCTGCCTGTGATTTTGAACCAAAAGATGGTGCCACCTTTGAGGTCTGAGCAAGACCTTGAGCAGCTAATTCTTCCTATTAGTTTTATTTAGACTAGAAAATACCAGCGCGCCCTTCAGCTCACAAGCCCAGCAGGCATTAGATGACACAAGGTGGTTCCCGGTTGTATTAGATCACTGGTCTCAGCACCAGCTCAGGTTCTCACTTCCATGTGATTAGAACAGCATATTACAAGGACACCCTTACTTGTGGTTTGGCTTTGGGTTTTGGGGTTTTTTTTTTTTTGGCTTTGTTGTTGTTGTTGTTGGTTTTGTTTTGCTTTTTCAACTTCATGATGGTGTGAAAGCCATATGCCTTCAGGAGGAACTGTCCTGGAAGATCCAGGCATGGTGGTACATACCCGTAGTTCTAGAAGGACCAGAAGTCGAAGATTATCCTTTATTGCATAGCAAGTTTGAGGCAGTCTCAGCTATATAAGCCTACCTCCAAAGAGCAAGAAAAAAAAAAAAAAAAAGGAAAGAAAGAAAGAAAGAAAGAAACTCTCTTTTCAGTACTGAACCCTCCTAGGCAAGGGGTATAGGGCCTTCTTCTGATACTGGGCAGTAACGACAGTGTGCAGACGCCATCAGCCACATGTTAACAAGGACAAAGCATCGACACTTTACAGTGACTTGTGTTATTAAGCACATGGTGTAGGAGGTGAAGGCCTATGTATATGCTATTTTCTACTTTCAGTGGCTTATTTGGACAAGGTCAAGGAACATGTGCCGTGTCCCAGGCATGGTCCACGTGTCCAGCACCATGTCCCCATTGTTTTGTCCTCTGGGATGACATGTGCTGTTGTGGTTTTCCTCTCTGGCAATGCCACATCTATGGATTACATACACGCAAACACACACACACACACACACACACACACACACACACACACACACTTTTTCTTCTGTTTTGAGTCCTTACTCAAGTGTCAGTTCCTCTAGAAAGTGATGCCCCTCTTCTTTAAGCTCCCACCAAAAAGTAGACCCTCTCTTCACAACCCAGCCCTGCTGCCTATCTTCCCGTTCCTGCATCCTATACCCTCACCACCATGCTGGCAACACATCATCATTGAGTCTGGGTTCCTTCTTAGTCTCAAGATTTGCCTTCAACTTGACAGAGGGAAAACAAGGGACAGTGCTGAGAAAGTGGACTTGGAACTGATAAGATTTTAAGGAGCTTCTGTAGGTGTGGAGGGTCAGCCCCCTCCTTTGTATCCCTGTATCTTTAGGCAGAAAGCTGACTGTAGGCATTCACAGCTCCTGGACAGCCCTTTAAGCCCCCAAAAGAAGACATGAAATCATTTGGGGAACCCTTAAAACCTGAGAATGATCTTTTCAGGGCAGAGGGGTCTCAGAGACTCCAGACAGGTAGGACAAAATGATAAAAACATCACAGAAACTTAGATTTCACACCCCCAAACTTAGATTTTAATTGTTTTCAAATGTACACTACAGATGACAGACATACAAGTTATACTCAACTGAATACAGATGCCATGTACATCTGAAACCTGTACAGTTAATTCCCAGTGTAGTAGAGGAATCATGAAACTTAAAAATCACAAATCAAGTAAAAGACACATCCACCCATGAAACAGCCACCACACTCACCCAGCTTTAGGCATTACCAACTCTTTCCAGGGTGTTGTGTCATAGGTACAAACCCAAAAACCTCATCCCCAGAGAGTGTCTTCCCTAACGTAGAACAGACTGCATCCTGTAAGAAAAAGCTCTAAGCAAACAAAATCCCAATCCTAAAACTAATTCAAAGGTGAAGGGTACCCATGCCATTAGTGTAACCAAGCAGAGAAGCCCACCAGCTTCCCTTGAGAAAACCCCAAGCGTGGACCCAACCACTGCTTGCTACCCTCGTGCTAATTCCGTCTCTTTTCTTAAGACATGTAGGATACCCACGATGGCTATGAAAAGTAGGATTTACCCAACTTTATCTGAAAAAAAAAAAAAAAAAAAAAAAACCAAACCAAAAAAAAAAAAAAAAAAACAAAAAAAAAAAAAAAAAATAAACAAAACAAATCAAAAACCCCCACCAAAACCCAGAAACATTCCTGCTCCACATTTCATATGCTATTAAAAAGCAAGAAACCGTGTGGCCCATGAAACAAGAACCGTATCTGCCACCATTGCTGGAACTACTCCAGAAACCCAATGACAGATGTCTCTTCTTAAGCACAGGGCTACCTGACTCCTTTATACTGTGGCTCGCTTCAGTGCATTCTTTTATAAGACACACTGAACAGCCAGCCAAAAGGCATCAAACTCCTCACCCACAACAGCACAGCCCTGAAGCTCTCGGACAACCCTAAGTAGACACTTTCAGGGTCTGAGCTTCCCTCTCATCCTCAACCCCTGAACCAAGAGGGCCAATTCACCCATAGAAGAGACATCCACAACAGCCGGAACCCAGAGGTAACTTCTACAAGACTTGGGCACACACTGACGATGTTTTAGCTGTGCCATCTTCACCACTGGCATTGCGGTGCAATGTAACAGCAAAACCAGGGGAGTTTGAGATCCTTGAGACGAGCTAGCAGCTGAGGGTGGACTGAAACACAGTTAGCAGAGTCCCCCAGCAATGACTCTGGGGACAAATGAGGAGTTCCTGAAGCATCGGTACAGACTGCAGCCAACCTTCCAGGTACACAGGACTGTTAAGAGATAGCAGGGAACAGATGTCTCTCCGTGATGACTAAAGTGTCAAAGCATCCAAGCCAGCCTCAATCACCTCAGGTATCAGACACACCCGAGAGCTTACTTTTATCAGCCAGTGTGCACTACTGTCACAGTTCAACTGTCACACTGTCCCCACTCCACCCAATCAACAGTCTTGGGAGGGACAGAGGCCTGGTTTCAATCTCAAGTCACAGCAGCCAAGACACTTGAGCAGGAAGAAGTAAGAAGTGGGCAGTCGGACCCAGGGCACAACAGTCATGCCTCTCCAGAGAGCAGCCTGGCTGGCCATGCACAAGGAGGAGGGAAGGATACCAGGGAATAGGAGAAGGCACTCTGAGACACCTACCTTGCAGAAGGGCTCCATTTCTCTTGAAGAAGGTACTGCCCGGCCAGATGGGTGGACCTGATGTGCTGCAAGAGAACACAAATGTGTGTGAGGCTTTGAGAGCGGGGCTCCACTCACTCCCAGCAGCCCTTTCCCTGGCACCCCCTTCTCCACCTTCACTTGTGGTGGCCTTGAAACACTTCCCCAGGTGTGCTTCAAAAACAATCAGGTTAAAAACAGGCTTTCTATTCCCCACGGCAAAACCATCTGTGCGAGTATTCTGGTTGTCATCTTGGCTAGCTAGGGTCACACCTGGCTATTGAGACCATCTACAGGCAATTGGCAAGTGCACGTGTGTGCTGAATGGATTAGGTGGTATCACTGAGCACAGAACGATTGCTCACCTGCTCGGGAGCTCAAGCATGTGGCAAACAAGTCTTTGTGTCTTGAGACTGACCAGGGCTGCGGGCACTTCCTGGTTACACATCAGAACTTGTCTGCTATATACAGAAGCTGGCCTTTCTTGCAAATCCTCTTCATACAGATGTAACCTTGCTCTGCTCCTGTTCTCCCTTGTCTGTTGTTTTGCATCTTGTTTTCAATTTCTTGGCTTAAATTGTTGCACTCAGTACCCCATAAAACACCCTGCAGATGGATTGCCACCCACATTCTAGTAACAGCAGAGGCAAGAACACGAGCAAGATCGATCAATCACTAAGGCACTCTGCATTTCTAGGTGAGCATTTCCACTGTCTTAAGACAGTCGGTGGAAAACTTTATAGCTACCCAATCTTAGCAGAAAACCCTTCAAGTGGAAAGGGGGTTATCCTCAATCAAGGACTCGCTTAAGATTAATGTTAGAAAGCCGTCAGTTCACATTAGCAAATCCAGCCCAAGAGGCAATTTAAATTACTCTCACCAAAATAGTATGTGGCAAATGATGTTGGTTGATGTAGCATCAATCAGATTCAACATTTAACAAATTGAAATTGGTCAAAGAGATATCTGTAAGTTCATTGGGCCGGCAGGCAGGCAGACAGACAGACACAGACACACAAACATACACACATACACATACACGCACGCACGCACGTGCGAGCGCCCCTGAATAAACACTAGAACTCTTCAGTAGTCAGCTGGAGTCTGGTTGTGAAGGATAGCAATGCTGTTAACAAGGAAGGGGGATTGTTAGTGCATTCTGCCTGCTGGAATTTTATTACCAGAGGTACAAACACTGTCACAGCTATAGGGACATAGTACAAGATTGAGGGGAGTTAGAAAAGAGAAAAACGCTACTGCATAAAAACGCTATTACATAGCATGATGATATCACATGTGCTTGCTAACACGGGCATCTCCTGTTTTCTGCACTCCACTTTCATGTACCTTGCTATGTGCCAGGGTGTCTTATTCTTTCCTTTAATGAATTATAGGTTTGAACAGCCTGTGTGGAGCAACTGTACCAACAGCCCTGCCCTCAGTTCCCATGATCCTTCGCAATCTTTAGCAACAAAGGAACTTTGTGAGGTTTCTACATCTATATGTAGTACTGCTGTAAGCACAACGGACTGTACATACATCATGTTAAATATAACTCTTACATGTACTGGAAACCCAGAACCTGGCATTGCTTACTTCAGCGTAGCACCTACTCTATTGAAGAGGTCTGAGCCAGACCTGCAGATCTGAGGCGTGCATGTCCTAGGAACTTGAATGCTCATAGATTTTGTTTTATTTTGCTTTGGATCCACTATAGTAAAAAGTGATTGGTATAGCCCCTGTCCAGATTCTCAGCCCTGGCATGTGAGGCTTCTGGGTGACAAGGAGGTACACAGGACAGTAACAGACCGTGCTGGGGACGTCTCGGGGCTGCAGAACAATGATGGCAAGCTGACTCCCCTCCCATGTGGCTCCTTTCCTATGGCATTTGGGGGCCCTTTAAAAGGCTCAGTCAGGAAGAACGAGGTGTGTTGAAATGTTTAGGCTGGCCTTTAAGCACCCTAGCAAGTTCCCAGAGCCCTACCCCCTTATCTTTATATTAAAGCAGGAAATAGCAAGCTGGCAGCTGCTAACACTGAACTGGCGGATTCATAAAGATACTTAAAAACTGAGGACTTCATTATATAGGAGTTCACTGCTTCTGGAGAATTCAATAATTGAGTATTACTGCAGAAGCCTGAATATCCAGCTTACTGCCACCCAAATCTCCTTTTGATCCTGACCTTGATTTGGCTGAAAACCGAGTAGACACCCAGGATGGAGCAAATGTGGGGAGCTGAGGGCAGATAAACCCCGTGGTTTTAGATAAGGAAAATTCTCTGTCTGACAGAAATCTACTGGAGCACCCTTTAACACCTTAAGTCACTCACTGGTGTTCTGTGGTCACGGGGCTCTGCTGTCCCTCGGTCTGTCCTCAGGTGGTAGAGGGAGGTTTAGCCCTGCAAACCGAGTCTTGCTGTTGTACTCGGAGTGTGTGTGTTCGCGTGTGTGCGTGCACAGTGTGTGTATGTGTGTGAGTGCATGAAGATGGTGTGCACGTCTTTCTAGCAGTTAAGTGAGCCCAGCGTTCCCCCAACGCTAACTACAAAGCTTTTGAGCTCCCAGGTGCCATATTCCGCAGGCTCCTTTTAGATTTTCCCTCAAAATGATATCATCTGACTGTTCAGGATTTAAGGGTTTATCAAGCGACTATTGAGAACTGTGTTTGGTACAAAAGCCTGGGAAGAAGAAAAAGAAAAAAACTAAAAGACTCCTATCTGTGCCCTCTGAGAATTGACTGCCAGACTGTCCTCTGATGCCATCTAGAGAGACAAGAAATGTCGTGGAAGGCTAATGGCACTGGCTCCAGCTGCAGGCTAGCAAAGCACATAGTTGACTGTTAGTCCTACAGCTGGAGACATCCCTGGCTGATTGGCCTTCAGAACTCAAAGTTAGCTAAAAATACATCCAAATGAAATTACTTAAAGATACATAGTAACTGCAATCATTTGGAGAAAACAGTGGTGTGGTGTTTGGGAGGGATGGTACCTCCTGCCCCCCTTTTCAACCTAAGAGTGGAGGAATGAAGTGGTAGACACATGGTAAGAACAGGTTCCTGAGCCTTGTCCTGTGACTGTAAGTGGCCAGTGAATGTCACTTCTATGAAAAACGTCCTGGAAGGCCCCATAACCCAGCGGATTCTCACTGTTTCACCATGGTCCCCACACGGCTGATCACTAGATCAGCAAAGTGGTCAACTACTGAACCCAACAGTTTCCCCTGTTTCTGACAGAGGTCACCTTCCCATTCCAGAGGTGAGCAGTCCTGGGAGGTTACAGGACTCTGAGCTAGTGGCAACACAAGAGCAACTCTGGGATTCCAGAGCCCCTGCCTCCTTTCCTTGTTCATCTTCCAGCTTGCCCTGTCTGCCTTCCCACACAGAACTCTTAGCCATCCTTCTCCATGGAAGGTCTTTTGTTAGGAATCTCTCCTAGGCAAAGTTCCTGGCTAGAAAAAGCAATCTGACTAACCATATGTGAAAAACAGTGGGCTCCTATCAGCAGAAACAATACAAGGCCTGCACGGCGAATGTCTCATTTCAATAATGTGCTAACGGTGACCTTCAGCATCATCGGCAGTACCGACTCAGCAACAAAAGATGCAGGCCAACAGGTTAAGAGGGTCCTGCCTGCCAGAAAGTCTGTCTTTGAACTGGCATTTCAAAACACTGCTCTGCTAAACGCTGAGCCGGGTGCTGAACCAACAAAACCCAAAAGAGGCAGGATTTCTCCTAAACAGCACACCATGTGTCCCCCAGAAGCCCACAGTACTCAATGACTCCTGGGCTTCATGCTCTTTTCTCCAGTCCCAAGATGCTGGGAGTCAACAGGTGGTAGGGCCCCAGGTAGTTCTTGGAATCATGATGCACTCTGTCGGATGTCTACCCTACCACACGAGCTTCAACCGTTATAAAACAGGGACATATTACAACCCCAAAGCTCTGGCAGCTCTGAGTACCGATCCTGTATTCACCAGTCTGGACTTTTTAGGAGCCCAACAGTAAGCAAACTAAGAAAAGTGTGTTTTTCCAAGGGCCCAGATGCCACGCATGAACTGGAGATCACAAAGAACAGGATGCGTCAACGTGGAGGGGATGTGAAGGAATGCTAAACGATTAAAGTCAGCAGAGGACCACACTGTCGTGTGTGCTTCCTTCCATGAGGTCTCCAGAGCCGTCACTCAGAGATGGAAGCAGGAAGGCATTGTCAGGGGCTGGGAAGAGCGTGTGGAGAGTGAGTATTGGATGGTCACAATTTTGGTTTTGCAAGGAGAACAGTTATGGAGACTGGCTACACAATGAGTCCGGTGATCTTCACACTACAGCAAGGCACACTTAAAAATGGGGATGATGGTACACTTTATGTTACATGGGTTTTATCATTAAGTTATAGAGTTGAGAGGGAGAAAGAGTATCAAGTGATGTGGAGGGAGACAAAGGGGCTCTGGCATGGGTGCCTGCTTGACCTGAAGCCTGGAGTGTTGTGCAGGAAGAAGGGCAATTCACACTCCCTGACCTTCCTTTGCTGTCCACCAAAATGGCCCAGTCCTCTTAGGGGCTTGAGCTTAACTACTCTTCAGGAAACTTGTGATTCCTGTTACACCTTAGTAATCTTCAGGATTTGTACATCCACCATCGAATGTTTTGACAGGAGTAACACAGCCAGATTGTATGTGTGTGTACACACACACACACTGAATGTTTCCATTGTACTACAGGGGGCCACTAGTGTGAGCATTTTGCTAGGACAAACCTGCCTCCACCACCTGAGGAGAAAAAAAATGGAAATCAACCAACAAAAACAAACCATGTTGGAAATTATCCCTTTAAACTAACTGTGGTAGATCACCGGGTAGATAATACAAAGTAGAGCCTACCTAAGACCCAAACACAACCCCTGAGAAATCAATGTTAAGCCTCTCAAATTGTAACCATTAGGTGTGCCCAGGCAGAGACACAGACACAGAAGAAGTTTGGGGTAACAAATCACCCCAACTATTAGGGAGGCATCACTTGGTGTATAAGCAAATCTTTGCAAGTTTCAGGACTCCTTCTGCACTTTCATAACCTCTCATAATAAAAAAGGATCCCCGAGGGTCATTGCAGAAGAGTGGGTGGGAAGACAGAGACAGAGGTAGCAGAAGCTGCAGCAAACTATGTGCTAGACACAATTGCTGTGGTGGTGTGTATGAGATCAAGCCAGCCAAAACCCCAGTATGGCCTAGGGACAGACTCATGAGGTCCCACTCCTAACTGAAGGGCTGCTGGGGACAAAGAATCCATTTTCTTCAGAGATGTGGCCTCAGAGAGGCTCCAGTGGATAGCCTATACCCCTGCACATGCAGGTAGCATTAAGTAAACAGGCTCTGTGGGCTTAACACACACACACACACACACACACACACACACACACACACACACACACACACACGAAGTTGGGAGGGAAGCATAGTGGGGGGAAAGGGAGGAGATATGGGAAAGGAACTTTAATCAAAACACATTATATGTATGTATGAATTATCAAACAATAAAAGACTTTAAGAAAGTAAAGTTACAGAAATACAAGCTGGGGAGGGGTGGGGGAAGGTCAATAAAACAGGAGTGTCTGAGCAGCTGGTCCAATCTGAGGAGGTGTGGACAGCATATGTGGTAAAAATGCAGTCTCTAACATTTTAGGTCTTCTAACTGGCCCAAGCCTCAACTGTCTGCTGGGGCAACCGATGGTGTGCAGCACACAAGAAACGAGGGTGTCAAAGAGAAAAGTCCCCGCTGTGGTCCCAATTCCAAGAAACTCAAGGCCACAGGGCGACACTTGCTGCAGATGTGGCTTGGGGCCGACACTTCCTCAAGCCTCCTGGGCTCTCGGAATTTGGCTCTTTTCTGCATTCCCATGACAGACAAGGGTGATTCTGATCTTCCTTTTTTCCTGAAGGATGGTTTTAAAGTGTCCAAATGCACTGTTCCTTAGTCCAGACACAACCAATTGTTCAAAAACACCAACGGCTAAAGAAACAGCTTCAAAGACACCTCTTCCTTCTCTTGCTCCTCCAAAGAACCTTAAAATCGGACATGGGGGAACCTCCCAGGGCTGGCCAGTGTTTGGAGGTTGACAACTGTCAGGAGGCAATCACTGAAGTGACCAGACAACCACCATCTGGGACCCCAGAAAGCATAAGCACCAGAGTGGCAAGATTCTCTGGGGGCAAAACACGGATCACAGAAAGAAGTGGAATGGCTTTGTAACCTAAAGCAAGTGTGGTCGCTGGAGACCCCCACAGCCAGCCTACAGCCTATATGACCACCATGCCCCCATATGCTATGGCCTGAGATGCCTGTAAGCAACTGACAAGTGACAGCGGCCTGGGACAGACACACTGTCTCGTTTTATTTATTTCAACAGTGGGTAGCCTGCTTACCATCGCCAATTAGTTTGGGGAGGGATGATAGAACGGTGATGCACCGGATTAAATTCCTACCAGGCAAATGGATGGACTAGAGCTTTGGTGAGAGCGGAGAGCTGGGATGTACAGGTCTGTACCCAAATGATCTTGGCTCTCTAGTCCCTCAGTAGTAAGTCCCCTTCTATTTGATAAATCCTTTCAGAAAGTATTAACAGAACACTCACTTCCAGAAAACCAAAGGTAACATCTGAGATGGTAGCAGTGTTTGTTGGAGTGTGCATATCTGATATTCATCAGTGATTTGCTTTATGGTTTTCTTTTATTCTGTAACTATAAAAATGCCGTGAGATTGCTACCACATTGAAGCATGCCATTTGGGAAACCCTGGGAATCTGTGCCCCAAGAGACCTGATGAAGAACCTGACCTTGGGCTTTTCTCAGGCTCCAGAATTAAATTTCTATTGTTTAGGAACTGCAGAGCTTAGGAGATTCTGTGAGACTAGTACAAAAAGAGGAAGAAAATAGAAACTGCCCACCAGCCAGCCCTCTTCCCCATTCCTCACCTCCCACCCTCTCACATATCAGGACTTTGCCTCTGGTTATATAAAGTCTCCTTTGTTAGGGCATTATCTCTTTAAAAACCCTTTCCACCTTTAGCCTCAATACCCGCAGGCCCTTGCTTCCCAGTCTTTTCTGCCAGCTTCTGGTAGCTTGCTAGAAATCCTGGGTGCTGTTGGTTTTTGGAACTGCTGCCCTGACTTCTCCTTTCATGCCACCCCCCCCAACTCCCTACATCTGTCTGAAACTTCTCTTGAGTGTAAAGAGATCAACCCTACTGGCTCAGTGGTCCTCCATGCTGTAACAGGACCTTGTTGCAGCTGGTTACATTTTCAAGGACTTTATTTTCAAACAAGGTCATACCCTGAGGTACTAGAGTGTCAGGACACCAATGCATAACTTTGGAGGCTTCCACGGAATATCTGTCATTGCTCTTCACATGGGACATTTGACACCCAGACACAGCACACTTGTGTTTTTCTTCTCTTGAATCTTTACTTAGTGACCACACTGAGAACTTGGCTTGTAACTTTCAGATGTTGGCTGGAAGGGGGGTGGGGGTGGGGGGTGGGGATAAAAGTTTAAACTTGAACTCTGCATTCCTCTTAACACTAGAGAACATAACAACCCTACTTTGGGTGACTACTTGCAAAATGTTCCCGGTCAGACTCCTAGAGCCCCATTGTTTTCCTCTGTTCATTCCTGTAAATTCTCCCTAATGTCCCCTGAACCTCCTCTGCCTTTGTAGCCTCACTGATTTTGTGTAGTTGAGAAGTTCTCCCTAACAGCCAGGAGGTCTCCCCACCCAGGCTCTCCCTCCCTCACAGCCATTTGCCCTGCATAACTTATCCCTGCAAAGACAAGTGTGCACTCACACCAACCCTGGGGTTGGCAGAGGTATCCCTGGGGACATGGGGGTCACTGGAGCTCTTGCTCCAAGTCAACATTTTTGTACATCCTCAATATAGGGAATTGCTGTATAATTTGCATTTGAAGACTTCAGTGTAAACAAAAGCTCATGGGGCAGGGCAGGTACACTTGGTGCTACTCTCGCTGTCAGCTCAGAAACCCTGCCATCCTTTCCAGCACCTTCCTGCTATCCTTAAGATGCTGCCTGGGGCAAGCCTTTAACACACAGACCATATGCCTTTAGGATCCAGCTGAGCTCATTCTCTTTCTAGCCTGCCCTTGTCCCATGTTCTCAGGAGAGTTACCTTTTAAGGATCAACCGAAATTTCAGACCCCAGGAAGGCATTTTCCCACAACTTCTACCCAATGAGCACTCTGAATTTTTCTGGCACTTACAGGCTATCCAGTCCCTCAGGGAATAAAGCAGAGTCCATACTGTCTCTCTACTCTGGTTCCTTAATCCTTTCATTCATCCTGCAGGCGCATGCATTGTCCAACAGTGACTCCCCACTTGGAACTAGCCAGAGGTTGCTGCACACAATAGACAGTTGTCATAATTCTACTAAAAGAAATGGCAGAATGCTGCTTGCATCTCCCTGACACAATTACTCAAGCTCTAAGGATTAAACACAAATCTCTAATGGAGCCATAATTAAATCTTTTTACAAAGAAGCATGCCCATACCATGTCTTCTTCCCCTACCATCATATTGAAAATTGGAAAGAAAATTATAAATCTCATCACTGATGGTAAGTAATGAGCTAGGTGATTTTTAACTTCTCTTTTCTGTGATTTCTTGATTACCTAGGAATATATAAATAACTAGATAAGTACATGTATATTTTTTATAATATGGAAGGCCTATTTGGGCGGACTGACAAAATGCTGCCTAAACCCCAAGGCTGGGTTTCAGATGCACCAGCTCAGTGTACATCTTCCTCAACAGTTGCAAAGGTGTTTATCATTATCTTAGTGCTACACGTTTCTAATTTTACATATGAAAACCATGGCATCATTCTGCAGAAAGTACATTATTTGCATGATGTATTTGCATTTGTAAAACACCCACATTTACTTTTACTGCTTAATGGGCCCCATTTAAATGGGCCACTCCACATAAATGGGAGTACACTGGTTCCCAACTCAATGGTGCTGATAAGAAAACTACTCCTTTTAGATGCAAATGAACCTACTAATCACAACTGAGCCGGTGGCAGAGCAAAGCTGAGCAGCTGTTCCTAACTCCAGTCTAGGGCCAGCTTGGTCCCAGTTTAAGCTCCAGAGCAGCCTGGGGTTTCCACAGAAGACATCTGTCAAAGACCTCAGGGATCAACTCCACCTTTTCTAAAAGGAAACAAGAGAATCTGAGACATGAGTCCACTGTACATATGTGGCCAGGCTTACCCATGTCAACACATGAAGGAGGAACACAGAGAAAAGGCAAGGTCCACAAAGGTAGTTACGGAAGCTTATGGTCAATGCCACCAGATAACTCCTGGGTCTTATTCTTAACAAGGTACATACAGCACAATGGGATGAACACAGGGGTTCCTCACAAATCAAAGTCTAGGGAGACAGCTCAGTGGATAATGCCTACTCAACAGGCAGTGAGAACCTGAGTTTGGCTTCCTCCCTACCACAAGCCAGGTCTGAACAGATGAGCCGGTAATCTTAGGGTTGGGAAAAGCAGAGACGGGAGGACCACTAGGGCTAGCTGACCACACGCCTGGTAGAGAAACGAGGCAGTGAGCCCAAGGTACAATGAGAGGTCCTATCTCAAGGGAGTAAGATAGAAAGCCACAGGGAATGAGACCCAACATTCTCCTCTGGCCTGTATGCAAATACAAGTGCACTTACACCTGTACCAACATGTGTACCCACATACACATACCACATACACTGAAAGAAAACTTATAAATCAGTTGTTCTACTTCTGAATATACAGCCCCCCGCACCCTCGCACTGCCAATAAAAAGCAAGGACTCTAGATATCTGTACATCACATCCACAGTGGTCTTAGTCACAACAGTGGGGGAGTGGAAACAGGCTCATTGATAGATGAGTGGACAAGCTAAACACAGAATATACATAGGGAATATCCTTTCAAGGAAGATGATTCAGTGACACAGATAAACCCTGAGGATGTTATGCTAAATGCAATGAGCCAGTCACAAAAAAGGCAAATTCTACATGATTCTATGTATCTGAGGTGCCTGGAGTCATCAAAGTCATAGACAGAAAGTAGAATTGGTTGATGGGAGATGGGTGGAAAGGCCCTGGGGAGTGGCTGTTCATGGTTATTATTTCAGTCCTACAAGAGAAAAATGATTCTAGAGGCAGACTATGGCTACTGAAGCGCATCAGTGAGTAGCTACACTGAGCTGTACACTTGTACATGGTCCTGATGGCAGACTTCCTGTGCACGTGGCCATGCTTCAACAGACAACAGATAGACAAGAGACAGCTAAGAGATAGGTGATGCTAGAGATGGATGGTAGATGATACAGGATATAAACAGATGGATAATAATAGGTGGGAGACAACAGGCGGATGGATGGATAAGTCAAAGAGGGATGGACAGGTGGATGTCATTTGGATCTTGAGTGTCCCCCCAAATCCATGTTTTGGAGGCTTGGTCTGCAGAGTCTATTTAGAAAGGTAGTTATACTTTTAAAGGCGAGAGGTTGAGTGAAGATGTGCCTTCAAAGGAATTATGGATCCCTGGTCTTCTCCATGTCCCCCTCTCTGCTTCCTGGCCCAAAGACAATGGTCTCTGCCACTTGTTCCCCACCTTTCCTCGGGCCTAAAAGCCAGGGGCCCATCAATCACGATCTGGAACATACATAAGCAGGAACCAAAATAAGCCTTTTCTCTTGATAAGTAGATTGTTTCAAGTTGTTTGTATAACAAACAGGAAATCAGTAGGTAAGCAGCCATTCCTTAAGAGGACAGGGAGCTTTGTTCCTCCATCCCTGGGCTCCTGACCCACATCCCCTTACTCTTTCCCCTTACTCACTCACTCACTCACTCATTCACTAAATAAACACTCCCTTACCCTGAATGCAGACAGAGCAATAAAGAAACCGTCCTGTCCACCAAGAGACAGGGATAAACATGCCCCACACAACAGATAAAATAGAGGACCTTGGGATGTATCGAGGATGACAGATAGTGCTACATGATGCTTGGAAACTTAGTCCCTCTGGATCCCTCCATGACAGGCTGTTATACAGTCTGGTGCCCCTTTAGTGTGGCAGAAGCCACGAAGAACCCCTCTGCCTGAAGCTTCCCTCATGTGGCTCTTCTCTAAGCCCTAACAGTATTGCTCTTGACCCAAGATTTTAAATACCAACCGCACAGCCAGTTCCTGACTGGAAGCCCCCACTCCCACCAGAGAAACTACAGACTCTGCCAATGTGCCAACTCCCTTACGAGGTATGTAACTCCCTGTACGTGTTCAGTAAATTCTGGTTTATTATTATTATTTATGATTCTGGTTTATTATATACTCTCTTCATTGTGCTAATAAAACATCAGCTTAAAGTCATTACTACCATGAGATAACTGAGACAGCTGACTTGATAAAGGAGAGCCAGTTAGCCCATCCTGTGGGAAGCTGGCTGAAAGTCCAGATGACACAGGACAACCCTTAGCCATAGGGGTCCATCTCATGGTGTAAATGGCAATGGCAGTTGTACATCTCAAACCAGAGCAGAGAGCGGTTCATGGGATCAACCGTCACTTTTATCAACTCATAAACCGACATCCCCACCTCACCTACCAGCAACCCCCCAGGGACCAGGCCATTAACAAAGGTGACTATAAACACAATGGCCAATCCATAATAACCACAAACACAGAACCCAAGTACCTAAGGGAGGTGGGGATGGGGACATCTGTCAAATGCTACAAGTCTCTGGAATGGAGAGAGCTGAAAGGGACAGTTTCCACACCATCCACTCAGGCCATTATGACCCCAGAGAGGACTCACATACATAGGCTCAGACTGGGGTTGAAGGACAGAGGAAGCCTAGTCTCTCCTCCCTCTACCACGGTGTCTCCCTGAGGTCTTGACAATGGTGAAGAGTGGAACCAGGTGGTTTTCCCAGATAAAGCCCAAGTTTACACCACTCACCGAGTTACATCCCCAACTGGACCATAGCAGATTTTCTAAGTCCTTGGGCCAGGCCTAGATCTAGGACGACAGAGCTGACCACAGGTGCAAACTGTGTCCTTTGACAATAGCACTGGGTTGAGGCAGTCACCACCACATGTTAGATGAAACTACTACTGCCCGTCTCTCGGGTCTCCCTTGAAATAATTCCACTTTCAAAGCAAGATATATTTCTGTCATTCAGAAGCCACTACCACCTATTTTGAAAATATCAGAGCTCTAAATATTTTAATTCATCCTTGTTTTGGACACTGTTGTGTTCCTGGCATTCCTCATAATGTTGGTCAGATAAGAAAAATGACCTATTTGTCAGGAAAACAGAGATTCTCCTTAGTCTCCTGGAGATAATTTCTTCTCTTGATAGTCATACCCACCAAAGATGAAATGAAAATTAAAATGCTGATTTGGTAAGCTGGTGACACAGCAGGAGACCTGTCTAAGTGTGTCATCAAGGGAAGGGAGCCCAGGCTCCCCAAAGTGGATTCCTGAGGAACAGGCTGAAGCTGATGTCCGTGGTTTATTGGACCTACTTACAAGCTGGCTTGAAAGCAGAACAAATCTATTTAAATTCCTGAAAAGTACTCACTGATGTCTGCCAGAGTGACACTTGCGCCTGGCACTTGCCTTTGTTTGGATGCCACCCACTGCACATCCATAGCCGCTACCCTGAGAGAGACAGTCCCTCGTCCCCCTCTCCAGGTACTCGTTCCCTCTCTCTGGCTGTCTCCTGACAGGCCATTCTTACAAGTCATTTGATTGTCATTGTTCCCCAGATGCCTAAGGAGTCTCTCTCAGTCTCACACTGGATCTTTCAGCTCAGAAAAACAAATAGCAACAGGTCTGAGGAACCCTGCACCCTGAGTCACTGGTCCTCTTCCAACATTGCAGGGGCTGAAGCCAGGGCAATGGACTCCTCCTGTGTATCTCATTCCCAACAGTATTTAACTCTCCTAGGGAACACAGAGAAACATCGCCAAATCCTGCCCCCACCCCTTCCTGGAAGTAAAAGCTAGAGAACAATGGTACATTTCCATAACAGTAGTAAATTCAAAACTAACATAGATTCAGAAAAGTTGGGCCTTGGGGACATAAGCTTGTAATTCTAGCTCCTGCAGACATTGAGGCAGGAGGGTGATAACTTCAAAGTCTGTCTGGGTTACAAAGTTTCTTCAAGGCAAGCAGGCCTAGGCAAATGAGTAAAACTCTGTCTAAAGGGGGCCAGATACAAAGCCCAGTGGAAGAGCACCTGGCTACACCTGAGTGAGACCCACCCATCCCCTGCCTGGGGGGAGGGTCCAGAGACCTCTTAGCATGTTCAGGGATTTAATAGGTCAGGGGTTGAGGTCTATAATGAACACTTTTCCAGACATTTCTTCTAGGTGTGAACAGAGGGTGTGGCTGCACTGGATGTTCTGTTCTGAATCTTCCGTTTTGATTTTATTTCTTTCAATTGATACATAATAACTGTGGTGTGTGTGATTTCTTTTTGTATGTGTATATACAACAGACACAGATGATATCCAGGTAATTGGCATATCCATCACCTCACACACTATCATTTCTTTGTGTTAGGAACAGTTAAAATCTTCCCTACTATTTTGAAGCATACAATTAATTGTTGTCAATCACAGCTACTCTACTGCGCAGGGAACATTAAAGTTATTCTTCCCATAGACCTGTTCCCAGTTCCCTCTGCTTCTAATTCCTATGGCATCAAAGAAAGTCCACATAATTAAAGCCTTTGACATACTTGGGAACACCTTAGCTTCCTGTCCTGTGCCTTCCCCACCCCCACCCCCCCTTCACAGACTGCTCCCTGGCCCAGGGTGTGTAGGCTCTACTTCTAGTCTGCTAACCAGCTATGGGATGCAGCCTTCTCAAGAGGACTCTAACCCAAGAGTTCCTGAAGAGTGTGGCTCGCTCTGCCTCCCTCCCTCCTTCTCCAATGCTCCATCTCTGCCTTAGTCACCCGAGTCGCATGGCCCTCAGTTTGAGGACTGCTCCACTGGTCTTAGCTTTTCCAGGGAAGACACTTTATGCATAGGACTTCCTTTAATTGCATGGAACTGTTGAACTTTACACATGTATACTCATGGATGCATGCACTTAGCAACATCTTTGCCTTTCATACAGTCCAGTCTAGCAGGTGATGGAAAGCACTGGCCTCCAGCCCCCTGTGATCTGTGCCACTTCCAAGTTGCTGGGCACCACACCTGCTCTAGCTTCCCCCTCTGGCATCCCTCACTCCATGCTCTTTCATGCTCGGGGTGCCAGGCTGCTTGTGGCCTCCCAAGTACAAGTAAATGCTCTCATGGTCGCCTCTGCTCTAGGCAGCCACCCTCTACTTAGAACAGCTGCCTTCCCCATCCTTTATGCAAGCTCTGTTCATTCTACACAATGCTGCCCCTCCAGCCTGTCTCCTTTTCTCCACACTCAGTGTACAAAGTAGATAGAGTCTGTCTTTATATGCATCACACACACTCTAAGTGGCTGGCAACAGCAGGTGTATAGCAAATGCCTCAGAAAGGGAGGGAGGGGGCAGGGTGTGATAGTACATGTCTTTAATTTCAGCACTCAAGAGGCAGAGGCAGGCAATATCTGTAAGTTTGGTCTACATAGTGCCTGGTCTATAGAGTGAGCTCCAGGACAGCCAGAGCTACACGGTGAGGGAGACACATCTCAAAAACAAAAACAAACAAATAATAAAAAGGAAGAATGCTAACTAGCTCTACAAAGTATACAGACCTGTTATCAAAAACACTCTTTTTACTGCTAAGTGTTCTTTATTCAAAATGGTGAAGTCACTTAAAAGTGTCAAGCAGGAATAGCTAGTAAGAGACCCAAGACGCGCACACACGCAGGCTCGCACGCACGCACGCACGCACGCACGCACCCCAGTTCCTGATATCTGTTGACTTTTGTGGTCTGCAGAAGTAAAAGAGAACTGTGAAAATGGTTCAAATGCTGAGAGTTTGGTAGCTGTTTCTGAGAGAATAAGCCACTGTCTTCTCAGACTGGGCACTCTGAAGGGCGGTCCTGCGATCTGCTCCTACCCCTGCATCTGGCTGGACTCAGAGCCAAGGCAACGAAGCACTAAATTAACACTACCACTGCTGCAAAGGTTCAAGGGCTCTGAACAGGGGACGCCTCCCTAGCTGAAGGATAGATTTACACGCCCCTTTGTCTCCCATATCAACAGGCTCAACCTCTGTAGTCCCACAAATGACCCTCTGTGGCTGCTGTTGAATGCAGTTGTTCTGGCTCTTCCTGGTGATCTCTCCTCTAAAAATAGCTCTGATGCTGTCGCAGGGAAACTTGAGCAGAACCTGAAAGTGGATCCCCTTTTAGTCTGAGCCGCTTCGACTTTAAAAGACAAGCAGCTATGAACACACCCTCACATGTTTACATGATGCTGAAGTGGTCCTGTAGCTCAGAGCAAAACACAAAAGACAAGACAAGACATGCAAGAGCATGCAGATGACAGAGCCCCGGCACCAGGTTTGCAGCCTAAGCTACCATGTTGAGTTTGAGCCCAGCCTGAGAATTTTGACTGTAAGGTGGCTGCCATGAAGATCCCAGGGACACTCCCTGAGAGTCCAGATTTCTGACTGCCTGAGGAAGAGCTAAGGCAGGTGGTAAAGAAATTGATTACATAGCAAGACTTGCAAATATAGGGTACTGGGTTCTTTAAAATCCTACTAAAAGCAGCTAAAAGCTGTTTAGATAAATCCAAGAAACAATAACAAAATCCATTCATCATTTTGGCTATTCAGCTGATGCCTGTTAGCATACATAACAGGTCAATGCATGCAACTGACCAACGGGAATATTCTGGATGTCTTCTGCAAAGTGGGTCCCAAACTAAAGCTAAAGCACCCAGAGGATTCGGGTGGAAGCCCCAGAAACTACAGCTGTCAACTTGCTAGTTTGCTCTAACTCTTCAGCAAGGCATGACCTTAGCACTGCCACCCCTGATTGCAAGGGAAGGCCACTTGATAGTAATATACTCCGCAGTGCCTGATGTTCAAGGTGGTCCCCTCAGTGTCTTCCTGAGGCATGTAACTGGGAGAAAAAATGCTGACCACCATCCAGGGCAGACTCTGGAAGGCAGTATAGCTTCTTAGAAAAGCGCCAATCAAATAAATGGTGCGTTTTTCTTCTCTTTAATTCTGTGCGTGTACAAGATGCCTCCTGTCGCATTAGCTTAGGAAATGAGGATTTGTTCTATGATGGTTTTGTCCTTAAAACAAAACAAAACAAAACAAAACAAAAACAAACAACTTGTGGCTGTGTCTGGCTGAGCAACAGAGGGAAAGGACAAGTGTCCTGCCTGCCTGCAGTGGGACTTGTCCCTTGGTGGTGTGTCATCATGTTTACTTGCTCAAGACCACCAGCTTGAAGGTGCCCTAGCAGTGGCCCCGACTTAGGAAACGGAGCCTCACACTGAAGACATGAACTGATAGTTAGCACACAGGGTGTGCTGGTTTGAATAGCAATGACCCCCTTAAGTTCACACATTTGAATGTCTGCTCTCCAATTGATGGAACTGTTTCGGAATTAGGAGAAGTGACCTTGTTGGAGGGGGTGTGTCACTGGGAGGCAGGAGGCTTTGCTGATTCAAAAGTTTAAGACGTTCCCAGTTTGTTTTGTATTTGCACATGCTCTCTCCCGCTCCCGCTCCCTCTCCCTCTGTATTTTGTTCATAGGTAAGATGTCTCTCAGCTACAGCATCATGATTCCTGTCTGGTGCCACACTTCCAGCTATGGTGGTCATGACCTAACCCTCTGAAGCTGTAAGCCCCCAATTACATGCTTTCCTCTATATGTTGCCTTGGTCATGGTGTCTCTTCACAGCAATAGAAAAGTAACTAAGACATACATCACAAACATAATTTAACAAACACCTCAGATTCTCAGAAGAGTTCTTGAAGAAACAACAACCTTATTCAGATGTCCATACATGCACATGAGTGAGCATGCTGGCTAAACACACTATCAGCTTCAACAGTGCACCAAGATCGTATGAGTGTGGGACGTTATCACCGGAGGTACAGACATTTGAACGACAGAGCGGACTTTATACACTACTGCATCTTTAACAATAATCTTTTAACGAGACAAACGAATTTACACTTATTGCCAACAGCTTGCTGGCAGCCAACACCAGGATGAGCTGTTGCCTGGCAACAGTCAGGCAAGCTGCCCACCCCCCAAGCCCCAGAGAGGGCCACTGCTAGATCTAGACTAACTTTAAAGCAGATAAATATTTAAAGTTTTATGTTTGTTAAGAATTTGGGATGGAGAATCCTGCCAAAAATGACTCTTATTAAATAGATCTACAATTTGGATTTGCCTTTGGTTCATGATGATCACAGTTGATAGAGAACAGTTTGGAAACCTAGGTGCTTCTGTGACTTTTCTGACTCCCACAAATATTATACTAAATAAACCACACATCTGTATTTCACCCCCCCAACTGTGTATATGTGTTTGTGCATGCATGCATGTGTGTCTCTGTGTGTGTGCATACACATGCATATAGGTGCCTGAAGAAGCCAGAAGAGGACATCAGATTCCGAGAAGCTAGAGTTACAGGTAGTTAGTTGTAACCCACCTGAATATGAGCAATTGGAGCCAAACTCCAGTCCCCTGCAAAAACAGCAAGTGCTTTCAACTACTGAGCCATCTCTCCAGCCCTGACCCTGTATTTCTGTAGAAGCATGTGCTCGCTTTCTCTCTCTCTCTCTCTCTCTCTCTCTCTCTCTCTCTCTCTCTCTCTCTCTCTCTCTCTCTGTGTGTGTGTGTGTGTGTGTGTGTTTTAAGGAGAGTGAGAAAAAGCCTGGGAGACCTAATGTAATGTGCCTAATGTAATGTAATGTGATCGCCCTAGATCTCTCAAAGACACTAAAATCCACGGGGCCTAGTATTCCTTAAACAGGATAACAACAGTATATACACACACGCACCAGCCAACTTCTGGGTTACCAAATACAATGCAGATACTATGTAAACTGTTATAATACTGTACTGTTTAGGAAGTAATGACAAAAGGTCTGTATATGTTCAGGATAAATTCCATTTTTCCCCCAAGTAAGTATTCTTGGTTTTGTGGATGGGCAAATGTGAGGGTATAGAACCCAAAGATACACAGTCGGGAGCCACACCATCCTTCTCATGATTCTCACAGAGGCAAAGCTTCATGAAAAGAGTCTCTCTAATTCTGCATTATTTAATCTAAAAAACCTGCTTCATCCTCATGAGGGGAGCTGGGGAGAAGGAAAACACTCTCTCCCTCTCTTCCCCCCTTCTCTCTCTCCAGTCCAGCTCCTTTTCCTGTGTAAAATATATAGTATTATCTCTAAATTAGAGTGAAGACTCTATTCATGCTCAAAGCTAAGCCATACAGCTTAGGTGGTAAGGAGGGCTTACAGTGATCCAGAGTGTAGATTAAAAGACCACTATTTAATGGTCTCTGCAGATTACATAAGATTAAATTTTCAGTACCCAGAAATAAAACTTTACTGGGATACAACAAACTTGTTTACTTATATATGTGTGTTAATTTTATATTACATATTTACTATTTCACCCTTTACAGAAAAAGCCTACAGAAGCCTACAGTGGGGGGAGGGGGGAGCTAGTTCTTGGAGACAGAAATTGATTTTAGATGAACTTTAAACATAACAACTGAAACAAAGCAAATAACCCATTTGCCACTGTGATGCCTTCAGTCTGGGCCGCTCTGAGAATGCATTATTCAGTGACTGCACTACCAGAATTCCCAGAAAATAGTCCCCATGGAATGCTAATTTCATTACTATTAAATTTCATAATCATGACTTGAAATCCATCTCCTTTCAGCTAACCCAACTCTCCCGCCACCCTCGCACATACAAATTCAAACTGTTTTTGCTTCGACTGTCTCTTTCCTCCCTGCTGTTATGAATGGAACAATCTGGGGGCTCCTTGGATCATCTGTGTAAATCTACACCAGTGTTTAAATGGAAATAATTCTGGTTGTTAAAATCAAAGCATGCATACTGCTTTCAGGGCTGAGGGGAGTATGGAATCAATTACAGTGGTGTGTGAGTAGGTCTGCCCACTAGGTGAGGCCAGACAGGGCCTGAGCCCCTGGAGGACATAAGATCGGATGAAGGCGCAGACGTTCTCACACTCATTCTCTGATCTTGTTGCTCTGTCCTTTGGGTGCTACACTTAGCATGCTGCAGCATTGCCTGTAGCTCCCCAGTTGTTGACTTTTGCCTCATCTAGGGTTAGGGTGTGTGTCTCAGTCACAGGTGGACCTTCCTCAATCTCTTCTCCACCTTATTTTTTGAGACAGTATCTCTCAAGGAGCTCTCCAATCTGGCTACCACGGCTGGCCAGGAGCCCCAGACATCCTCCTGTTTCTGCTTTCCCTGTGACAGGATTACAAACCCGTAAATGTGTATCTGGCTTTTAGGAGGGTTCTGGAATGGAGCTCAGGGCCTCACACCTGATGGCAATCTCTTTACCCTTGAGCTAGCTCCCCAATCCCAAGATACATGTTTTGCTTTATGTTTTTTTCATGACCACAATGAGATTACCCAAACGGTCCCAATCCCACTGCCAACCAAACCTTCAAGGAGTGCCATCTTTTGAGCCATCTAGAATCGCTTATGAATATCCCTATAGTAATCACTGATCAACAGAAAAACAGCTCATCTTTTGTTGATACAAATAACCCCTGGATGCAGTACACTGACGTGAGAAAGAGAGAAAGGACTGCCAGGTTCTGTCAGTGTTCGAGACCACAGCCCTTCTAGAAGATCCAAATGGACAATAAGAAATTGTATTTCTTCTCCTGGTTATAAATGACAGAACTACTCGTCCTAAGATGAATGTGAATCTTCTAGAACTAGCTGAGGATACCCCTTCACTCTGTTTTCTGCAAATGAACTTGTGCTCTGGCCACTCCAGGCCCACAAGGTTAGCTGAAAGAATCTCAGTGTTCCCAGGCTGTAAGTGGGAAAGAGCGCTGGGAGGTCTGAGGACACCAGGAGAGCGCACTACTTCCTGATGGCCCACTTCTCACCACACATGCCTGCACTGATGGTCAAGCTGCCCAGCAACTGGGAGAACCAATGAGCAGATCACAAAAGGCACCGGTTTCAAATAACCAGTGACCTACCTAGCTTGGCCTGAAAAAAAGGAGACACTCAGAAACCCGAAGACTGGTCATCTCCCATGACTCTGAGGAGAAGTGCAAGCAGAAAGCACTGGAGGCCAAAAGGCAGTCGGGATCTGATCAAAGGATGTGCATCAGGAACCTGCAGAAGGAAGTAAGGAAGCTAGGGTGGAGACAGAGAGGCTCAGCTTGTAGTGAAACCAATGGTGTCCCAGGCAGAAGGCACAGACACAGCACACCCTAAGACAGGTCACAGGAGCCTGGACACCTGTCCCCTGGCCATGTGTATACACAGTGGTCTGCACACACATACCGTGCATGTGTATGCAATGTCCCAGATGAACACACCAGCCCTAATTATTATTCCTTTATGTATGATAATTTAAAAGTTTCTTTTACAGAAGAACCCAAACTACAAAGTCAGATTTGAGGGTCCCCCCACTGTCACCCCTTATAGGGCACTCTACTTCACTGGGTCTCTCCCATGTGAGAGGGTTGGGAGGCTGTAGCTCCTGTGGATCAACATTCTAGAACCCCAATTCTGTGCTTCTGGGAGTCCTCTAGCCGGCTCCATCTGTCCTGGGCCTTGCCACAGCCCAATACAGAACAAAAGTAGGGAGGCCCCAAATCTCGGCCACAGCTTCTCCCATCACACAGGTGATACAGTATAATTTAAAAAGAAGAAGAAGGAGAAGGAGGAGAAAGAGGAGGAAGAAGAGGAGGAGGAGGAGGAGGAAGAGGAGGAGAAAAAGAAGAAGGAGAAGGACAAGGAGGAGGGGTGGGGTGTGTGTGTGTGTGTGTGTGTGTGTGTGTGTGTGTGTGTGTATTTCATGGCACAATCTATGCCTTAAGTGATGAAAAGAACTCAAAAGCTTCATTTACTGGTTTATGGCTGGGAAGGGAGGAGTCACACATGAGCCAGGAGCAGCGGGGATGGCTTCCTACGGAGTTTAACCTTTTCCTAGCTACAGTGAGAGTTAGGTTGGAAACATGGTCCCAATGATAAAAGCAAGCTTTGCAAACATGAAGATTTGAGTTTGGATCCCTAGCTGGAAGCAGCAAGATGCCTTGGTGTAAAACTCAGTGCCATTACAAAGTCTGTAATGTCAGACTACAGATGCAGAGTTCACATTGTGGGGGAAAGTCTACCATATGACTGAAAGAATAACAAGGAAACACAAGGAGGGCTCTCAATCCCAGCAAAGATTACAGGAAAAAGTGGCCCACCCGCTCAGCTTCAGGGACTAATGTTTCTATTCCACAGCTTGTCAATAATGAACCCAGGCTTTAGAATCCACCAAAAGCTGTCTCACAACTCCACTTGTTCCTCTGACACCGGGAAGACAGTTTTTTCTATTTCATCCACATAATGGAGACACACCAGCATCCAGGCCGCAATACTGTTAGCAATTCATTTACGTACTTAGTGTAGCACCCAGCTTAAAGTCAGGGTCACAGATGTTACCAGCACCTGCAGCAGCCATCTGCCAATATGCTCTGTGCCAGGGCCCACGATCTCCCCCACGGCTGCCCTGTGGGCTAACTAACTGCTGGAAGCCACCAGCGTTCTCAAACTGCTCCCAGCTGAAGATTCCAAGAGGTCTGAGAGTTCTCAGATAAATGGACAGTGTAAAAGCCTGGCCTTCTGGCTCCAAGGGGAATGTGTTGGTGTAATTATACCCCAGTCAAGGCCAAGGCTCAACTTTAGGCCTTCTTTGTTTGGTCTCTCTTCATCTGTGTTAGCCCCTTCCCTGACCCCCCAATACTCCCTCAGCGAATCTCTCACCTGCAAATCCTGCTCAGGCTCTGCCCCTAGAAAATCCAAGATCTGACTGAAAGGACTTTTTTATTATCAGGCAAAGGTGCCGAGTCTTAGCATGTTTTCTGAGGCACGTTTATAATATCAAGAAACGGAGAACAACCTAAACTACACAAGAGGACAGCAAACATGGGGCAAAAAAGAGCATCTTACACATGAAACGTTGATGCACATGGCACAGTGCTGAGGGAAATAGTCACACTACAAAATATCACCCACAACATAATCTTATTCATAAACAAAATGTGTAAATATACAGTAACTTATTAACAGGTAGTCCAAGCTGGGTGTGGTGGCACAGGCCTGTCATCCCAATATTCCATCAGATCAAGGCAGGAAGGCTACAAGTCTAAGGTCATGCTAGATAACTCAGGGAGATCATGCCTCAGAAACAAAAGATGCTCCCAACAATCCACGTGCTGGTTTGAATAAGAATGGTCCCCATAGGTCCACATGCTTAAATACTTGGTCACCAGTTAGTGGAACTTTTTGGGAAGGATTAGGAAGTGTCACTAGGGTAGGCTTGGGATGTCAAAAGCCCACACCGTTCTTTCTCTCTCTGTGCCTTCAGATCAGGACGTTTTTGAGCTTAGCCACTTCTCCAGCACCATGAGTGCCTGTGTATGTTGCCATGCTCCCCACCACGATGATCATAGACTAAACCCTCTGAAACTGTAAGCAAGCCCCCAATCAAACCCTGTAAATAGCCTTGGTCATGGTGCCTCTTCACAGCAACAGAACAGTGACTAGGACAATCCATGTTGGTCATAGTGCTGTTCTCAGTAGCCAGGAACAGCCCAAGGAAGTACTGCTCACCAAATAACTGGAACACACATACAAAGGAAACATTAGCCTCGAAAAGGAAGAAAATCCTAGGCATTGGCAGATCTCAGAGGCAGTGAGTAAACAAGTCAGGCATGAAGAAGCCAGCACCATATGATCCAATGAGGGGCCTATTGTGGTCAGGCATGGAAATAGAAACAGAACGGTGGCCATCTCAACCAGATTCCATCAGTTTTGAAATGTGGGAAAGTTTTGGAGGTCATATGAACAATACTGCAAATATACTCAACATGACAGAACCATACACATTACAAGGTGGCCAGGCATGGTAGGGTTTACCTGGGATCCTCACACTTGAAAAGTAGAAGAACCAGGAGGATAAAGGGCTTGAGTTACTAAAGCCGACTATACAGTGAGTTCCAGGCCACCTTGGGCTGAGATCTGAGACCCAATATCCTCACTACCCCAAAGGAATAAACACAAGTGATTATGGCATATGCTGCTATATATTATTTGACCACAATTTTAAAATAAGAAAAAAAATAAACAGATTTTTCCTGTGATGTAAAACAACATAGAAAGAGGGTTTTTATAGAGTTCTTTATGCTCCTCCACTTGACTATTATACTTGAGCATGAGCTAAGGCTTGAACACGCTGTGTTTTGCACAGACTCATGTATTGTGTAGCTGGACCCTGGCCACTGCTGTTCTTTAGAGGTGATGGAAACGTCAGGAGGTGGCAAAGGTAGTTCATTGGGGGCATACCCTAAAAAGAGACACCTTCTCCCGTGCCTCTCTCTGACCCTTCCTCTCCCATTCGTAGCCACAAGGTAAGCAAATCAGGCAGACCACATCCTTGGTGTCATGGTCTACCTGACAACAGCCCAGAAACAGCAGAAACAACTACCATGAATAGGAACTTCTGAAACCATGAGTCCTCCTTTATCATGTTTCCCTATATAGTGGTCCAAGCTGGACTTGAACTCAGGACCTCCCTAACTTCATCTCCTGAGTCCTTGGATTGGCTATGCCACAATCATTTCCCCTTGACTTGTTTCCAAAAGTGACAGAGTCTGCTTACATGGTGTACACTAACTTACTGATCAGAACATCCAGTAAAGCTATTTTATTTCTGGGAAATTAGAAATACATTACAAAAGGATAGATACCTCACTACACTGGGGTAAAAAATCAGTACTTTAGGGTTTAGGCTTAGAGACAGGCCATGTGGAGATCTAGGTTTGCCAGCTGTGACCCATTAAAATGCCAGGTTAAAGTCATAAAAACCACCAAGAGGAGATGCTGAAAAACAAATCCTTGCCCAAAACTTCTTCTAGTTCTCTTTCTTCTACTGGGACTAGACCTAGGTTCTCTCCTACACTATGCAAGTATGCTACCACTGAGTCATAGCCTTAGGTCCCTGCCCAAATTATTTTAATTTAAGATAATTTAAGTATCTTAATCTTTAAGTACTTAACAAGTATTGAGCAATACACAAAGGTGGGGACACAGATGAGCTCAGTTCCTGGATCCCGTGTACCTGGGAAGACAGACCCAAGATGAACCGATGCTGTGGGCCTCTCTGGTTTTATGCCAAGCCTCAAATACACAAACACACATACATGCATGCACGCATGCACGCACGCACGCACGCACGCACAGACTTGATAGTCTGTGGAATCATCTCATACTTGGTGATGCTCCCAGGTGACCTAGAGCCTGCACCACAGGAAGGCCTCCCCGGTACCACAGCAGGAAAACATGCTCCACCTGACACGGCCATCTAAGACTTCCAGTTTGGACTTCATTCATGGAATAGGATTTCATTCTTGCAGCAGTTTAATTCTTCCTCTCTGTTTGGACAAGATGCCCTCTTGCAAGGGAATCACATCCAGAAGCCTAACCACCTCCTTCAGTTGTTTCCCTGATAGACTTGATATCAACTCAACCCCATCACCTGGCTTTGTCAAACAAGAAGGAATGATAAAGGTGTCTGGCCCAAGGCTTAGCCTTATCCTAAGTCTCATAGACTATCATCCACTCCTCTCATCCTTCCCCCACCTACTCATCCTAGGCTAATTAAACATCAACCTATTATCAAAACTATTCCCTCAATTCTGGTCTCTTGGTATAGCCCAAGACAATATTTTTAATGAGGCAGCATAGTTAATCGCCAGATATATTTAACAACGCCATAATCCCCGATATATAGAACATAAAATTATTGCAAGTCAGATAAAACCAGATGTGATCTAATCCATGCACTCAACCTCTCTACCTGGTGAAGGTCAAAGCAGACAGGTGACAGACCCAGCTGAATCACCAGGGCCCCAGGTCTCTCTGTATCCCGCTTGCTGTACTGTTCTGTTGTCTGCATACTTGACTGCACACTAATGCCTGAGCACTGTCAGAAGAACAAACAACAGACAGATCCAGAACCTGCTGGTGTTTGAGAACTGAGATACACTCAAAAACAGGGAAAAGACACAGCCCGGGCTCAGGCAAGCTCAGAAAACTGCGGGGGATTTGAGGTGTCATTTTGTCACAACACTCTGTGTGGGCTTCACTTGCTATCAACTCAGTTCCCCTTCTACCGTCAGCCCCAGATTTGTGCTGATCCAGGCACATTCTTCTGGTGGCCCCTCAGGGACTAAGGATACCTATCAACCTCTGAGGCAGAAGGGAAGCAGTACTAAAGAGGCCCAGGCAGACAGTGGCTGTGAACTTCACTCTGGAGGACAGCAGTGAAGGGAGACTGCAATTGTAGTACTGATTTGGTTTCTGACAAAACATGAGCTCCTTGTAATTCACTACAGCAATGAACTACCTGAACCAGGCCTCTACATCCTCCTGTTATATACACCAACGTGGAATATAGCTTAGCCTCAAGACTTACTGTAGTCAACGGCATATGAGCAAATACAACACAGAAATTGAATTTCATTAAATAGTCAGGCTTATTTATTCCCTATTGGAGATTCCTATACTACTACCTTGTAAATAAACATGAGGTAGTTTACCCATAGATTTTAGACTCCTTGGAGAGAGAGGGCCCGAGTACCCCAAAAGAACCCTAAATCCACAAGTGAGTCCAACCAAAAAAAAAAAAAAAAAAAAAAAAAAAAAATCACAGGAACTGACAATACATCATTCCAGTTGAGTCTAAGCCAACCTATTAGGACACTTAACAAGGGCCAGATTACTTAAGTTGTGGTGTTTGTTATACAGCAGATAGTGACTAATATTGTGTTCTATCTCCTAAGAACATGCCCAACAAACCATGATCCTGAGATAGCAATTCTCAAGATGTAGCCTCATATGACGATTTTGATGGATACCTACCTAATGTTTAAATATTAAACAGCAAAAGCCTGTAGGCATTAGTAACAAAACTCCTTGGACAAGGCTGTCTGCATGTGGCAAATGGCTTAGTAACTTTCTACCAACAGCAGACACCCTACACAAACCCTTTCTATCAACTAAGGAATGAAAGCCTTGGTAATTCTCCCCACAGCCCCACCCACTACCTCAGCAGACCTGTTTTCCTCTCTGTGAGTTCCTTCCCAGTCCAAGAACCGGAGGCAATCTAGACACCCTGGAGAGTTGTTCACAAATCATTATACCATGATTGGTCTCTTGAAAGTGCCTGTTCTGCTTTAAGTAGCTTGAAATATCGCTGGGGAGAAAGGCAAGCTTCAGCAGGGGTAGAATCTAAGGGTCCTGAGGGCAGACTTCACTCCCATGGCTGTTTCTTAGCAGCACAACAAGTCCCAACACTTCCTCGCCCCTTTCTAGAAGTCGAGATGGCAACAAGCCTGAGCTGGGAAACTCTGATAGATCCATCTGGTCAACCTCTTCTCCCACATTACTCTGTGGTCCCTCTATAGAGCCTGACATTAGCTGACCCTCAAATATTGTTAGTCAGTTAGGGTGCCTTAGAGCCCCATAACAAAATCACTGAGTTAACCGTATAAGTGAACTATGCCTAACCAACCTTCTGTTTCTCATTAATTCATTATTAAAGAGTCACCCTCAGTCACAATGCCAGAGAGCAGAGGACAGTCCAGAGGATAGCAACAAGGTGAGTAACTAAAAAATATAACCTCAATTGAACTGAGATATGAAGCACCTAGTATGTATTAAACACTCTTCTAAGGATATTAAACACACACTCACCCGAGGACATTATACAGACACTAACGCACAGTGAACTAATAGAACTTGCCAGATAGTGAATATAGCTGAGATTTAAACCATGGTCCCAACCACACCGTCACAGTATTTCACTAGCAATGCTCTATGGCGGCCTAGTTTCAGATAAAATGGCATTAAGATGGACTGGAAGGGAAAAGGAAAGAAATAAAAACAGGCTACTGCTCCGAGTTCAGAGGCAAGGTGGGGACGAGTAGGTGGACGATATCCCAGGATTCCAGAGGTGCTTCAGCTGTGAAATCAACAGGCCTGTGTGTCTGGAGCCTGCAAGGCTGGGAGAGACTTGGTGGATGAGCGAATTCAAGAGGCTTGAAATATGGTGCTGGAGAAAATTTAGCAGTGGCCAAGCCCAGGCTTCCAGGTTCGATAAGTTGCTAGGAAGACTCACGAGACTCATAGCAAAGGGTCAAAACCCAAAGTCAGCCAATGCAGAAGCTCACAGGGTCAAGTCTACCCATACTGCAGTGCCAGCTACCACGAGTCCTCTCCACATGGAGCATAGAGGGTGAGCTTTCTCCTTTCAGCAACAAATCCTGACAACACGTGGAACGTGCTGCCTACATAGACACATGTGACACACAAAGCCCACAGGTTTGTCTGGAGGCAACCCATTTGGGCGCACTACCAGAATATAGCAAAATTCCAGGCTGCTTCTACCAAGCACACAGTTTATACAGCAGTGTGAGCACAAACAGCCTCTCTTTAGTGTTTTGGAAAGATGGGGGAACCCTCCCCAAATACTGTGTTTGCAGACACCAGCCCAAGGCCAACCCTGCAAGGCCAACTCTAAGGCAGATAGCCTCGGGCTGCTACATTAACCCTGCTCAGAAGGTCAAAGAGTGGCTAAACCTAGTCTTGTAAGTTGACGCCTTCTGTCCCACACACAAACGCTCAAGTCGTCCACTGACAGCAGTTCTCAGTCACATTCCGATGACAGTCACAGCTCTCCCATATCCAAACAGATTGCCAAAAATACATACAAATATGCCTCAAAGCGGAGCCAGCAGGTTTTCAGGTTGCTATCAGTTCCTTATGGACCGGGAAGGTGTCCCCGGGAAGATGCCAATCTGCATTTCATTATTCGGGTAAGTCAACATTAGGTCTGCTCCAGAATCAAACACAATTAAAGCTGTAATTAACTCGAACTCAACCAACTCCATCTTCAAATAAAAAACATTTTTAGGCAACGGATAAGAGGAAGGTCAAGGTCGCTTCGTTTTTCATTTTACATGGATTTTTTTCCTTTTTTCTTTAGTGTTTATGTGTGATATATATGTACATGTTTGTGAGCAAATACCAGAAGGGAATGTTCTACCTATTCTGCCCTGGAATCCAGAGCTAGGCAGGTAACCAGAAGGTTCCTGCAATCCTCCGGTCTCTGCCACCCCATGCGCCCCACCCCTACCCCAGAGTGTACCACCTACACACACACACACACACACACACACACACAATGCTAGGGTAGGTACATATTCAGAGACACAATTGGCTTTTTTATATGGGTGCTAGGGATTCAAACCCAGGTCCTCACACTTGCATAGCAAAGGACTTTGAGTCATCTTCCCAGTCCTGATTTTTAAGACAGAGTCTCCAATCAGAAATATATTAAAAGTAAAATCACTTCTAAAGGCTTCCCAAGGATACCCATGTTTACATCCTCATAAACACAAGGTAAGTGTCCCAGTGGAGTCCTCGACCCCAGCTCTCACACATCATTCAGTATATCCTTCCTATTAGCATAATGCAAAGCCATGGCCTCAAATGGACTGTCAGGAACGGAAGGTCAAACAAAAGGTATGGTAGTAAACTTTGTAATTAGGTATACCTGCTGTCCAAACTTTGTTATCTCAAGGCTTCATGGAATGGGGACTCTTAAAAGTTTTCTCCATGAATACCAAAAACCTGGGTCCCCTTGTGCTATGGCCTGAAATGTCCTTCAAAGGCTCATGTTTTGAATGCTTGTACCCCAGCTGCTCAAGCTGGGGGGCCTTTAGGAGGTGACACCAGCTAGCAGAAGTCTAAATGAATCACTAATAAAAGGCAATACCCACTCATGATTTCTGCACAAAACCTGCTTCACCCTCCCACTGTCGTGGCCTGCCCTGTCCTTGCCCACCACGACGGTCTGAACTTGTTTCCTTTCTTAGTTGTGTCTTCTGGGCACTAAGATCTCAGAGACGCAATGTAACAAATGGAATAAACCTGGTATTCATGTTTTAGACTTATTCATTTTTATGCACGTTTATCTATGTGAATGTGTGTACACATGTTGTATAGAGATACACATGACTGTGCACATGAAAGCCAAAAGAGCATGTTGGATGCCCTGGACTAGAATTATAGGCATCTGTATCATGCTTGGCTTGTTTCATGGGTGCTGTGGTCCAAACTCCAGTTTGTATGATTATGCAACAAGAATTTTAACAATTGAGCCATCTCTCCAACCCCTAAACCTGGTGTTTTTTGTGTGGGTTTTCATACAATTTCAGTAAGTTAACTAACACACAACCATCACATAAGAATCTGGTCCAGCTACTATCAACAGCAATGCATATCACTCTTGGGAATCCTCTTCTTCAGTTCAAGAGAACTGAAATCCTGCTCTGATATTAATACAAACCAGGGAGAGCAGAGGGGCTACTAGGATAATGGAAATCTAGGGTTAAAAGGCAAGTAGGTAAAGAAACAAAACACACACACACACACACACACACACACACACACACACACACGACACACCAAATGTGAAAAGACCTGGGAGCACTGGAGAACTGTTATGGTGGACATAAAATCCAACCAAGGTTGCTGGAGAGATGGCTCAGTGGTGAAGCTTTGGAAGAGGACCAGAGTTCAGTGCCCAGCACCCACATCAGGTAGCTCACAACTTCCTGTAGCTCCAGTTCCTGGGGGTCAGGCACTGCTGACCTCTAAGGGCACCTGCACTCATGTGCACTGAACCATACCCACATTCATACATATATGTGGGGTGTGTGTGTGTGTGTGTGTGTGTGTGTATGTATGTATGTGTGTGTGTGTGTGTGTGTGTGTGTGTGTATGTATGTGTGTGTGTGTGTATCCAAGGACTGGAAAGATGGATCACTAGATAAGAGCACTTGCTGCTCTTGTGGAGGACTGAGGGTTCAGTCCTGGCAGCCACACAGGTCACAACCATTCATAATTCTAGTTGCAGGGAATCTGATACTACCTTCTGACCTCTGCAGTTACCAGGCACACAAATGGTTCATATACACAGACACAGGCAAACACTCAGATACATAAAATGAATTATTTTTTAAAAGAGTATGTGTATATGCACACACACACGTTTAATTTGAACAGGGCCTTGCAGAGATTTTATGAATGACCTGACAGGTCAAGAAACTATATTCTGGTCACACTACCCACTCCCTTCCTAGACTTTGGCTTGAAGACACACCGGCCAAATGAAATGTTCAAAAAAAAAAAAAAAAAAAAGTCTTTGTAGCCAGGCTGTGGTGGCACACAACTTTATTCTCAGCACTTGGGAGGCAAAGGCAGGCAAATCTCTGAGTTCTACAGAGTTCCAGGATGGCCAGGGCCACACAGAGAAACCCTGTCTCTAAATAAATAAATAACTCCCCCCACCCAAGAAGCCTCTGTGCTACCCTCTTAGATCTCAGCCCATTCAGGTGCTCCCTTCTCTCGATTCCTGTCTTTCTTCTTCTCTTCTTTTTCCCCACAAGAAGCAACAACTGCAATTACAGATCAAGTTATTTTTAAGTATCTGAAGAGCCCCAGGACATTGATCTACACTCCAAGCCCTCAACTGGATTGTCCTGCTGCCTTGACAAAACCCACTAAATTATTTCTTGAACAAAAGCAAGGATCTTTTAGGTGTTATAATCTCATTCCAAATCCTTTAACCCACAACCTACTCTTGTGGCCCCAACACTGCAATCCTCTTTGGGTAATCTGAGGTCTGGCCGGCACTAGGCCTGTGGTGGCTTTTGCTTTTCCTCCCCTTGCGTGGCACTGTGTGCTGCTGGGAAGGGCACAGTGCCAGGGTTCAGGGCCCCATAATGACTTTGTTCTTACAGGGCAACTGTTAATAATTAGCAGGAAGCATTTTGCCTTTAAATCTCACAGCTTGAACACTGAGATCTCACAGCGCCAAAGAAACACTTAATTCCAGGGTGAGACTCGCTTCCAGCACACTCTAGTTGGCCTACCCATAGCACGAACCGAACCGAACCGAACCGGCTTCATTCATCTGGCACTCAGGTGTGAGTGCCTTTTCTTTGTTAGGTACCAAGCTTGAAGAGGAGGTGAGATGGGTAGAAGAGAGACAAGGTTTCTGTCTTCAACTTAACCTCTACTAAGGAGAGGTGTCCATAAGTTTAAGAGCCAGGAGAGGTGCTCAGGCATACAGAGAACACTAAAGATATCATCAATATGACAGAACTATCAAAAATAAAATAAAATAAAATAAAATAAAATAAAGAGCATCCCATAAGGCTCAAAAGGAGACCAAGAAGGGGAGTGTTGGGTAGTCAGGAGTCACAAAAACAGGAATAAAGGCTTTGCCCACAACTGTTTGGGGAGGACAGATGCTTTGAAAGGATCATCAGTGGAGTGCTCACTGAGAGAGTAGTAATTCACTCACTTGTTCATTTAAAAATAGCCACATTTGTGTGGTACAATGGGCCAGGTACTTTTCTAAACCCTGGACACAGCCATAAAGGATGCACCCAAGAACACAACCCTGAATAAGACAAAGCCTGTGCAATGAAGGAATTTATACAAAGGAAATAAGTAAGATTCACATAGGAACAAAAGCAAGGGAGAACTGCCAAGAGGGGCAATGGGAAGAAAGGAGAGAGGACCAGAAGTTATCTTCCAGATGGGGCAACCAAGGAAGGCTTTTGTGAGGTGAATCTGAGCCAAGACCTGAAGAGGGGTAGACACATAGCAGTGACAGCAGCCACCCACAAAGGCCAGCACATTAGAGCACAGAGACAGTGAGCTAGACAGGCAAGGACAGGGACATGGACCAAGGTGCCCATGGTCAAGTTCCAGCTCCATATGCTACTAACACCATGACCTTGGGCCTGGTTGAGAAGCTTATTATAGAAGCTTGGAATGTTCCATAAGGGGCTTTGAACCTCGGTGTTCCAAACTGTCCTTGATAGCTCCTCAGACATACATAGCTTTCCAAGCTTCTTTAGACCTCACCACAGAGGTAAGATGTGGAACTAAATCATTATCATAGGGGGTCTGAGCCATTTAAGAATAAAGAGTCACTTTCAAAATAATTATGCAGCCAGGCGGTGGTGGCGCACGCCTTTAATCCCAGCACTTGGGAGGCAGAGGCAGGCGGATTTCTGAGTTCAGAGCCAGCCTGGTCTACAGAGTGAGTTCCAGGACAGCCAGGGCTACACAGAGAAACCCTGTCTCGAAAAACAAACAAACAAACAAAAAAAAAAAAAAAAAAACAAAACAAAACAAAATAATTATGCACACGTTAAGCTGCCAGCTCTGGCAACATTAGTTCAATGATCAAAAATCATCCATACTTTCAGGAAGGTAGGGAAACATTTCTAATTTAGGATACAGAGAAACTACTACATATGGTTTATCAATAGCCAGTATACAGGGGAACACCAAGAGAACCACAATAGCACATACATTTGGTAGAAAACATCTCAAAGTGTGTCTGTGTGCATGCTACTGCCTGAGGCTACACCAGAACACAATACAGGACTATCTTGTCCTAGGGCGTATTAGCTGTCACCTCACTGAGTAGCAGGCATTCATGGCTTTGTATGACAGACTGGTGACATACAGCAAGACAGGTGACACTATGCCCCAGCATCATAAGGCTAGTGACAGTGGCACGTGGCTCTGTACCAGGTGTGCATGTGTGTGTGTGTGTGTGTGTGTGTGTGTGTACCTGCGTGTGTGCATAAGTGTGACTCCAAGTGCACAGGCTGCCCCTGAGAGCTATGAGAATTGTGCTGGGCGGCATCTGCACCTTTTGACAGCCAGGTCCACTTGCTGTGTAATATATGGCACTGAAGACAACATTACCTAAGACATTACTCAAAGAAAATTACTACAGACATGGGCACAGACCATCTTTAATCCAGAAAATACTTTTCAAACCAATGATACTGAAGACCCCCATACTCGGGAGACCCTTCCTCAAGTCTCAGGAAATCATGACCACCCAAAGATCACAAGAAACCATACCTGGATGCAATCAGCAGAGGTTTTATTAGGGAAGTTGGCCGGTGGTCAAACAACAAGCTCTCTCAAGAGCAAGGTTTGGCCCCCAGTGATGGGTTAAGGGGTCTTTTAAAGAGGAAAACCACAAACCAGGGGAGTGGGGAGGGGGTGAGGGGTTGCCAAGGATACATAAGAATAGTGAAACATTCCAGAGAAACCTACTCTGAATGGTTTACCATGTCACTGTGTCCCACCCTGTCATTTACCAACTATTTCAGATTAACTATCTTCACTTCTTCCGGCTATAGCCCCACCTAGGTGGCTTGCATGGTCAGGAATGTGTCTTCCTGCCTTGGGCCTCTCCCACCCATAGGCAGGCCTACTGCCTGAGCTTTGATTCAGGGAATAATGCCCTCCACCCGGAATGTGCCCCGGGGAAAGTTAAGGCCTGAAATCTTATTTTCAGTTCCTCGTTCTGGAATCTGCACTTTTCCTGCTCAGGTCTAAGGCAAAAAATCTACACATATTTCATAAAATGGCCTTTATAATTTTTCGCTCTACAATACAAAGAAGCACTTATTATTTATGTCATGTCTTCTCCTATTCATTTATGTATATATGTATGTATGTATGTATGTATGTGTATGTATGTATGTATATATGTATGTATGTGTGTGTGTTTGTGTGTATGTGTGTGTATGTATGTATGTATGTATGTGTATGTATCATTTACCAGGCACAGTGTGGACCCTGGAAGTAAGCACAACATCAGACCCCTGTGTTCTGAAAGAGTATGTACTTTCTTTAATAGGTGCTGCCAAAGAAAACAACTTAACTAGGGCAAAATCTTTATTAGCCTATACCAAATTTCAACTGTCTGGATAGTACTAAACAAACAAACAAAGGGATAGAAAAGACACACGGATTTTCAATGTCTGAGAACACACAGAATTCTGACTTCATTCATACACTGATCTGAGAAGGACAGTCATCAGAATTCTTCTCAGACCAAAACTATCCTCTCACTAAGGCCCCTTGAATCCTTGTCACATCCCACAATCCTCCAGCTGCTGGGGAAGTCACCAAGAGTGAGGTACACACTCAGCAGTGCACTGGACTACAGTCAGAAATAATGAATTCTGTGATAGAAAATTGATCTTGCTTGTTCCCATAATGTAAGCTCTGTCGAGAGAGCAAACAAACAAGGCTATAATAATTAATTGAAAAGAAAGACTCTAATTAAAATTTTATATTAGTGTACATAATGGCCAGAAATAGTAAACACTGCTTTTAAAAAAAAAAAAATTCAGAGCTGTAAAAGCACAAAGAACTCTGTCTCTGAAGATAACCAGCGACCACTTATCAGCCAAAGCACACTCTCCATCTCATCTGCTAACCCACAGTAAAGGGCATGAAGTAGGGAGAGCAGAGAACCATGAAATATCCACCCACTTGCACTGGGTCCAGCTCAACACCTACTCACCAAGTGCTTCCACCTTCTGACACTCCTTCTATAGCATTTCCTGCATACCCAGTACACATGTAGATGCATGTGTGTGGGCGGTCTGACCAGAGCCATGGGGGTCCTTCCAGGTAGCTGAGTGTAATCACCCACTCTACAATTATGTCCTTGGAAGAGCAATGAACGGCCCATGTATATACAGGATGACAATAGAGTCTTCACGTGCCAAAGAAGCCTCCTGGTGGACCAAGAAGTGGAAACTGGTGTGCGCTAAGCTGTGGGCACAGAGTCTTGCAGGTGAGACTACCTACAAAACAGCTGACATTTCCATACAGGTGATCAAGAGTAAAGGGCACTCTGAATATCATTTATTCCATGACATGCTTAACAACTAGAGACTGCACTCACACTGAGCTTGGCTACTGCCCTCTGTGGGGTTACCAGCCCTGAAACAATTAAATGAGAGGTATGGAGTCAACATTTACTCTGTCCTACAACCTTACCTATGGCTTTGGAGCAAATGAAATGGATAACTTTGACCCAACTACAGATGCTCGAGTTGTCTGAGCTGTCGGGATAATACCACTAGTGAGGGTTTAGGACATGACATTTGGCTCACTTCTTCCAACTCATGCTTTACCACTTGAATGGATCTACCACTCAAGAGTTTAAGGCTTCCTGTTTCCCAAAGTTCTCTAAGTGAGCAAGGAAGCCACTTTTAAAGGTATAATACACCTTCTTCGCAAGCGTGACAAACCATGAGTTTGCTAGTGTCAGCAGTGTATACAGTGTCAGAAGGGACCACAGAGAAGACAGCACTCAGCCACATGGGTTTATAAACCAAAGTGATTAGTTCCATGAAGATGAAGCTTCCTCGGCACCAACATAAAACACCTAGCTTTCAGATCCCCAGCAGGGCTCTTCCAGAACAGGGACTAGTGACTTCTACAATGTCACCACTGGCCTGTAGACTCTTAACACTTGGAGGAACTCCAAACAAACACCAAAGCTAAACCCAATTCTTTGTCAAGCTGACTGAGATTAATAAGTCCATCTTCCTAAATGGGGCAAGCACTTTGACAATCAATAGGAAACCTGGTTTAGTTATCATATAGCCTAGGGACTCCACAAAGAGTGGCTCGCCAGAGCTCCAGAGACATAGGATGCATGCACGCAGAAACCCAGCATCGAAGACTCTGGAAGAAGTCCACACCACAAGGAATTCTAAAATAGCAAGTGACTGATACTACATCCTAATATGTAAACACCATGAATGTGTCTGGCCACAGCACTGCCAGCCACATAAGAAGAAGGGCGAGTGTCATTCTCTATTAGATATGGAAGAGAAAGACAAGGGGGCATGGAAATAAATAGCTTCCCCAGATGATGAGAGTGGATCAGGTAGGAAGAGAAGTGGGTACTACAGGGCACTCCGACTACAGGCTTCATCTATACCAGCTCACAGGTACTGCCCGGTTGATAACCACACAGGACCTTTCCATGCCATACAGAAAAAGCAGCAAAACAGAAGAGAGGGAAGAGGATGCGCCAGGCGGTGGTGGCTCACACCTTTAATCTCAGCACTTGTGGGGCTGAAGCAGGTGGGTCTCTGTGAGTCTGAGGCCAGCCTGATCTACACAGCAAGTTCCAAGATAGCCAAAGCGACACAGAGAAAAACCCTGTCAGAGACGGGGTGGGGGAGAGGAAGAGAAAGAAGAGGAGGAGGAGGAGGAGAAGGAAGAGGAGGAGAAAAAGAGAAAAGGGTAATCAATCCTCCGGGGAGACCACACCAGAAACCTCATCACTGTGACTGAACATCATCATACACAGAGCAGGTGCAGCACAGGATAAAGGAATCATTCTAACATCAGTGAGAGGCTGACTTCCCCCCAACCAACCAGACTTTATATGCCCTCTAAAGCTTTGAGTTTTGTGTTAGTGTAATGAGGATTAAACAAATTAAAATAAGGATAAACCCCCGGGTCTTTCCTTTTTTTCTTAAATAGAACACCTAATAAAGTACTCAATACACAAACCTCAGAAGAAGAGCTGTGGAGTTTGCCAGTGGTCCTCAACCAGGGTTACTTGGCATCCTGGGCACACAAGCCACACCCACTCCCCTTCTGATCATCACACCTTGCAGAGTGTAACTGGTATCTCATGGGTGGAGACTACATATGTATGCTTCTAAATGTCTATAATGCACAAGTTAAAGAATTCTCCAATCCTGAAGGCCAGCAGTGCTAAGGTAGAGAGGACGAGGGACAATCCAATACCCCCACAGGCAAGCTAGGAGCTCAAGGCAATTTCAATGTAACAAATTATGTCTGAAGGTCCTTAGCTCCCAGTCAATGCTTCCATCGGCAGAGCCAAAGTAGGCTCTCTGTGTTTCCTCGGTTAATGATGAAGATCTGGGAGCTACAGAGGTTCTGACAAGGTTGCTGGAAACACAGACCTGGTTGGTAGATGGGTCAAAAGCAAAGAAGTGTTTGTGGTAAGAAAATATCCAAAATCCACAGAGCCAGCAGGTGACTCCAATCTGTTGTAACTTTATGTACACAGAAACTGCTATGCATTAAAATTTCAAAAATCTTCCTTGGCTCAGAGAAATACACACATCCAACTTCCAGGAGCCTGCCACCCCTGCCTCACCTCTGTCCACCCAGTGATTTTGTCCACCCAGTGATTTTGATTCTCAATCTCAAAGTAAGGCAAAAGCAGAGATGGATCTCCGGTGAACCACTCTAAGTGACTCAGGCCCAGGAACCTGCCATCTCAGCTGCTATTTGCAAGAGTGCCTGCAGGTCTTATAAAAAGAAGAATAAACACAGATTACAGCCATTTGTCTACCAGTTAGGGCAAAATATCAACCAAAGGATGGAGAAACTAAGAGAACCGCTACATAAACTGTTGCAACCACGACCTTCAGCCCAGGAAGGACCATGGTTCTGCTTGACAAGCTGCAAAGAGGTGAGCAAAGGATTCCAGCCTTAAGACCACCCCTGGCTGCTGTGCTCCAGGAGGAAGGAGTCTGCCTTGTTTCCCTCAAGGTCCTCTTGTCTGAACCTGCACCGCTAAAGGGGTGGAACTAAAGGAAGGAATGGATGTTAAAACATATGACATGAAACTGTCATCTGAACTTTTTTTTAAGTTCAACTTGGTGGCATTTGGGACACTCCTATTGTGTAATCAGTTCTGACCCTATCTGTCCCAGAGCAGCATCCCAAATAGAAAATTACACAGGAGATTTCTGTCACGGGCTTCCTTATGTTGTTTAGCACAATGTCTCCACAGTTCATCCATGTTGTGTGTGGCATGTCCTTTTTAAGGCTGACTAGCATTTCTCCGTGCACATTCTGCCTGACCACCTGTGGATAGACATCTGGGTTGTTTGCACCAGCACTGATGTTTTTTAACAAGGTGTTAAGTATACTTAGCAAGTATGCTTGGGGGGGGGGAATAAAAGCCTCAGATTCTGTCACCAACCTCTGCACGTGATCATAACCCCCACAGGAGACTCAAGTGTTTTTCCATGTAAAGAGGAAGTGAATTAGACTAGTGTTCTCCAGAAACTTTTGGTTGTCTTCTGTAGTAAGAAATAGATGTTTCGTTCTGACTGACTTCACACAAGCACACAGACGTAACTGAAACTTAAGGTGCACCAGATGCTTGCCCTCCTATGAGCGAGCCTTCTACGTCTTCTGCTGCCGACTCTGTTATTTCTCGGAAAGAGAAAGAGTTCCAGTCACTAAACCGATTTCACCACCACCACTGAGGGACAAGTTACACAAGAGACACTTTTTTAAGGTATTTTTTCTTCCAAATTTGTATCCCTTAGAATATGCTATTAGGGCACCATCACTTTTCAAAGTACTGGTTTCATAAAAGTGAGAAAGTTTTTAGTATACTAACTACAAAGAAATACTGTGAGCTGTACTCCCCCAGATTTTTGACCGTGAAAAGATTCATGTAAAATCAGAAGTAAAATCCCAACGTCCCCTGAAGGTGGTCCCATCAAGCCACTTGGGGAGCTCTACCCTGGCTCACAGAAACGTCCTTTCAACTCCAGGATGCTGTGATGTGGGATGGAAATTCTTAGCATGGGTTTTCCTTTGCAAGAAACAGAAATAAGCTCCAACTGTGGGAACTGCACTTCCCAAAAGACGCACAGCACCCAATCCCATCCACGGTTAAAAAATTCATTGGTTTCATTTTAAGAACAAGTTTCTATTCAGAACAAAATAAAATGGAGAGAGTATCAGATCAAATAAAAACACACTAAAGACTTAGGACACTGTAGCTGAAATGTCCAGAAGGGAACACAGGGGCAGGGTACAGTGACTGTTTGAAAAGAAGACTAGAGCAGGCAGGAGAAAATGGTCACAGGATACAAACTTGGAATTATAAAAAGAGATTTAAGATCTCACATGCAGGGCTGGAGAGATGGCTCAGCAGGTAAGAGCACTGACTGCTCTTCCAGAGGTCCTGAGTTCAATTCCCAGCAACCACACGGTGGCTCACAACCATCTGTAATGGGATCTGATGTCCTCTTCTGGTGTGTCAGAAGATAGCCACAGTACACTCATATACATAAGATAAATAAATCTTAAAAAAAAAAAAAGAACAAAAAAAAAAAACTCACATGCAGCTAATAATATCCATATACTTAAGTCTGTTAAGTGTGTGTAGATCTTAAGTGTTACACACATACACACATGGAAAAAGAGACTATGTGAGAAGACAGAAACATTAATTAGCTTGATTGTGATCATTATTTTACAATGCACACTTACTTACATCAAAAGGTTAGGTTTCAGCCCTTAATTCATAAGATTTATCAAAACCTGGGGAGGAATAACAACAAAAACCCAAAAGTAACTGTGAAGGAGCCCAATGGCCTGCCATGTTAATCTCATATAATTCTCTCATTAGCAACAGTTCTGCTGAGGTAACTGAAAAAAAGCCTCAGTCCTGTTGCGTTTTGTCCCCAGGCAGCTGGCGAGATGTGGCACATACAAACCCAAAGGACTGGTATGGTGCATCACCTCTCAGAAGCCACCCTCTTTGGCTTAGCAAACCTCCAACTTCAAGGCCTGTTCTGACAGAAGCTAATCCATGCAAGCCAGATAAATTTCAATATATTTAACTAAGAAACGAAGGTTAAAGAACTCTGTGAATCTTCAGTCAAAGAAAGAGCATCACTTTACCCTAGAGCAGTTTTACAAGGTATTCACTGCTTGTTCCCAAGTAGAACACAGCTGTGCCTCAGCCCATCGGTCAGTGTGTGTGTGTGTGTGTGTGTGTGTGTGTGTGTGTGTGTGTGTGTGTGTGTGCGCGCGCGCGCGCGCGCACGCGCGCACGTATTAGAAATTTGGGCTCATGCTTAGAGACACTTTCTTTTTGATGAATGCTATCAAAATACATTGTTTTAGCTGCAATGATTTTAAAAGAAAATATACTCAAATCCAAAAGTAGTTAGCCCCCGTCAATTTTCCAAACACATAAAACTTTAAGAAAAACATATGATGAGCACTTATTCCCCAGGATGAAGAAAACAAGATGGATTCCAATGGCAGCGCTCAAGTACACGGAAGCCTTTGGATGCAGTGGACTTTGACTCTTTTCTTTTACTAAAGTCAATATAAATAACTCTTGAATCATAAAAAATAAAATCGTCATTTTAAGAAAGTATTGCATGATCTGTCCTGACTCCACATCTAGTTTTTTGAGCTTCTTTAAACTGGAGGCATCCTGCAACTTGAGTATACCCTTCTCACACCCCCCACCCAGACACCACAACTCATTCAACACCTGCTCAAGTTGTCTCGTCCTTCTAGTCCCTTCCCTACCACCCCTCAAGGCTCTCCTTCCAAAGGTCCCTATTTTGGCCGTGCCACACCAGTTTCTATCGCTCCCTGTATGCTTCATAACCTCAATCTCCTTTCAAAAGGATGTGAACTGTGTTACTGGCTCATCCTGCCTATATAACACCTAATAAAAGTAGCTTAAGTTGATCTTTGCCTCAGAGTTCAAGAGGACGGTCCACCATGGCAGGGAAATCTCACTGGCAGAGCTTCAGGCAGCTAAGCACACTTCATCTTCACTCGGGAAGCAGAGAGACTGAGGCTCAGCTCACTTTCCCCCTTTCCCATCTAAAGTATCTTAATTTTATTACTATCATGCATGTGTGTGTATGTGTATGTATGCAGGTATGATACGTAAGCACGTGTAACAGTCGTCAGTGGCAAGTGTGTGTGTGAGAGAGAGAGAGAGAGAGAGAGAGAGAGAGAGAGAGATCTCCATCTACCTTAGAGAGAGAGAGAGATCTCCATCTACCTTAGAGAGAGAGAGAGAGAGAGAGAGAGAGAGAGAGAGAGAGAGAGAGAGAGATCTCCATCTACCTTCTGTTACGTTAGGTTACATAAGGCTAGTGGGCCTCAAGCTGCCTGGTAATTGCTTGGGAGCACTGACTGAGGTAACAAAGCCCTTCACCCTCTCTGGCTTTTGACATGTGTTCTGGGAGTCATGCTCAGGTTGTCTGGCGTGTGCGGTTTGTGCTCTTACCAGTTGAGCTACCTCCCCAGACCCAACTTTTTATTTAGTCTGAAACTTCCAGCCCAGGAGATGGTGCTGCCCATTTTAGGTTGGGCATTCTCACTTCAATTAACCTAACTGGAGAAAACCTTAGAGACAGGCCTGGAGGTTGGTCTCCTAGGTGATTGTAGATCCCACTGAGTTAACAATATTAACCATCTTGGATGTCATTCTTCCTTACCAAAGATTACATCAACTCTTAGATACTGGACAATGTTTCCATAAATGACAGTGACCATGAGGTAGCAAATTGCAATGGGAAAAGAAAAAGTGCAGTCAAGCTGGCTTGGTCCCAGGTCAGACATCTATAGCAGCACATGGCTAACCTTCCTCTCACACCTCTAGAATGGAGAAAAGAGAAAAAAAAAAACAAAACAAAACAAAAAAACAGGGAAATCTAGCCCTCTTGGTTCTTGGGTGAATTGGGAGGGACCTGGCACACAGTAGGTGCTCAGTCAGTGCTTGGTCATACACCTCTCACCCCAAATCCAATACAGTTGAGGTTTAAAGGAGAGGAGGAAATCAATTTGAAATTCTAACCACGCTAAAAGGGCTGACTTTCATAGTTCATCACTCAGAAGTAAGTCTACAGCACTGGGTAGAAATAGATTGTTTTACTCGACATCAAAGAGTTGTATTAGAGAAAGTCAGATGATTTTCCTGCAACTTTGACTCCAGCAACCCTGATGACAGAGCCCACCACATCTAAGAGCTGAGGGCAAGAGAGGCAGGGTCAGGACCAGGGACTTCAAAGGCCTTTAGTAAGAGTAAAATTCCATCGACATTAACATGTGGTATGTGCAACTGTTCTTTCCTTTAAAGAGCTGAGTGCTGCTGTTGAGTGAGGCGCTTTGGTACTCAAGACAACGCCCCACCCCCAACAGGCTCACACACACCTGCGGCTGAATCCAGGGGCTGCAGCACAGAGGCTGACTGTTGAGAAGGAGGTGCTCCCTCTGTTGGTAAGTAGGGAAGACACCATTCCAGGGATTCCTGGTTAAGGGCTGACCGTGCTCAGGGCAATTCCCTGGGAAGGAAAAGCAAGATTGAGCACAGGGAGGAGCCAGCTTTGTTCTCATCAAAGGGGAGAAGAATGGAGGGGAAAAGCTAATGAGTCACTGCTGAGAGAGAAGGCAGGATTAAGGGTCTGCTGGAGAAAGCACAATGGACGTCTGGCCAGCCTAGGTTGCAAGCTTTGCCCATTATGAGGGGCGAGGGGCAGGAGCTCCAGGCCTTACCTTTCAAGTGCCTGTCAGCAGCACAGCAGGCCTCAGAGGGAAGCCTCTTAGCAAAGGCACTGGACAGCCACAGGGCTGGGTCAACCCAGGCCCGAGGCACCTAACACACAATTATTCCTCCGAAGGCAGCTGCAGAATGGAATCTGGTATCTGGTACCTTGGAGTAGACAGCCTGGATAGAAGAACTTTCCCACGCAGAGGCAAGCGAGACAAGTCTCCTAGGCTTCAGGAATGGCAATGTCCAAAGAGTCGGGCTTCCTGTACCCACAAGGACACAAGCAGGGCTGGGCAGCCAGATGGGGAAGGGCAGGAGGAGGAAACACACCTTGCCCAAATTACCCAGGTGCTTCAGAGGAGAGAGACACAGAACCTAGTTCTTTGTTTCCCTCCAAATGCTTTTGGACTTGGGGCTGAAAACACTTTGAGCTATTCTCATGTGTGCTGGCCACTGTAAGTGTAACTACCCACTGCTGACTACCTCCCCAAAAAACCTCTATTGTAAACCTTTGCTTAGAAGACCAAGAAGACAGTGCTTACAACGGGCTCTGGCTTCCATGGATGTTTAAGTCCAGCAGATAGCACAGATTATAAAGTACAAAAAGATACTTGGTGACACAAAACCAACAGATAAGTAATGTAGGCAAAACAAGACCATGTGATAATCGAGGAAGGAGAAATCGTATGTTGCTATTCTAGGAGCAGGCACAAGAGCCTAAGTGTCATCGAACACACTTTACTTAATGTGCTATCCGGAAGTCCTCATCTGAGGCCGGTGGTCTTCAGTAACAACAGGAATGACAAGGAGAAGGTTCAGAGAGCTGAAATAACTAGTCCACATTCGCTTACTGAGGGAGTGACCAAGCTAGAGTCATTTTCTGAGACTTGCTGAGACTGGCTCTGGACCAGGTGTGCATACAGAAGGTGGGAGGGAGCCTGGTAGGCCAACTACACCAGTCTGAAGCAGGGCAAGTAAGTATGTGGTTCTTATGTACCTCCATCACTCGATGACAAAGCAGCCGAGAGGACCACACTGACTGGATACAGGCCCAAGGTGGAGTCCTGCTCTGACTGTTGGCCTACAGAGGGGTGGCACTGGGGTGTGGGCTGGGGAAGCCCCTGTCAGCCTCTGACAGCCTGAGATCCTTAGATCATTTTCATTTTTCTGCTCCTATGTCCCTTCCTGACTGGCTTCTTCCTCCCAGGACAGCCCAGCTGCTACATCCATCTGCAAAGCAATTTAGTTCTCTCCACGGCAAGTGTGGGTGGAGGTGAAGCTGGGCGCCTGGACTCTGTGTGTGTGTGTGTGGGGGGGGGGGGGGGGGGGGGCAGGCTTGCTGAGGCCAGGCCAACACATTCTCCCTAGGGGTCACCTGAAAGTAAAGAGGGATGAAGCCACTCTATGTGCCTCAGTTTCTCCAAAGGTATTAAGGAAAAGGTATGTGAGGAATGGTTTTAGCTTGGGGGAGGGGGAAGAAATGCTGCTTTCCTTGCAGTTAAAAACAAATTTCCTCTGCTCAAAGGCCTCACAACTGAAGAGGGAAAAGGGGAAAGGCAGAAGAGAAAGGCGGGGGGGGGGGGGGGGGGGGAGAGAGGGACAGGGGGGGACGGGACAAAAGACCAAGCAGAAAAAGAAGAGAGAAATGGGCAGAAAGCTACAGCATGGAGGAGTGGCCTCTGACCCCCCCCCCTTCCTCCTGTTCACCTTTACTAGCTGTGAGCGCTGCATCGGGGAGGGGGCCTCTCAGTGCCTTAGAGAAGCAGGGTGGGGTGAGCAGCTGGTGAGCAGACCTCCAACAGAACTTTCCATGTCAGAGTAAACACACAGAACATGTCTCAACCTGGCCTACTGTGATTAGCAACATGTTCTTGAAAAAGATAAGATTAGAAGACAGAAGACATGTCTGGTGGCTTATGGGTATTTTCTCCAGACAACAGGAAAATCATCCCCAGTTATGGAGGACTTTGGGATTCCTGATGATTCGCAGAGTCTCAATGATGACCTGATAAATAATACAAGCAGGACTTGGTATCTGGGAAAAAAAAAAAAACAAAAAACAAAAAACCAAAAAAAAAAAAAAAAAGGCTCTGGACAAAAACCACTTGGTCCTATGGGACAAGGATACCCGTCTGGGTCCTTCAAGATTTCCATAGGGATGGTGTTGTACTCATTAATTCACTGGATAAACAATGGGTGGGATCTGGATGATTTGATGGACAGCTTTTGGAAACGATCTTCTTAGCAGAGCACTGCAGAGATGATCATATTCACAAAGAGCCAAGTGTCACTAAAACAAGGGAGGTAAATTGCAGGGCGCAAAGCAAAGAACTGGACAAGACAAAACAAAGAACTCACTCAGGTCCCGCCAGAGAGCTGGACTGGCTCCCAGGACTGCTTCTGAGGAGCAGGGGCAAGCCTGCTGGCCCTGATATTTGGTGTGCACTTCACCCTGTAGGCCTGGAGAGCTGTAACACCACACCAAGTAAATCTGCTCTACCCCACTGGCAGGCCAACAGATCTGAGAGCTTAGTCTGGAAGGGCAAGCTTGAGTTCTCCAGAGATGGGGAAGCCCTTTGGGATGACCCATGCAGCTACCTGGCTCTGATAGCGTCCACCAGGGTCAGTCTTTCTGCACACCTTCCGTGCCTCAGCCCAAGCATTCACCCAGCTTTGGTATGCCTGTTCTGACAAGAGATCATTCTTCTGAGGTTGAGCCCAGATCTTTCTGTCCATGACTGCCACCTCTTGGATCCAGATCCTGCTTGGTACAGGTGTCCACCATCTTCATCTTCTGGTAGGCTTTGACTGTCACGAAGGATCTCCCAACCAGTGGCAGTGCTTCCTTCTTATTTCAAAGGAGCCCCGTCATGTGGACAGAAGCCGCTAAGAGACGCCTTTGGATGGGGCGGTGGGGGCGAGTGGTCAGCAGACACAACTTAGTAAGCTCTCTGACTGTACCTCACAATCTTTCTGACCAACAACTGGGACACACAGAAAACAAATCTTTCTCTTGACTCCCTCTAATCTCTTAGGAACCATGGTCCACTGTGCCATCAATTAAACTGTGTGTGTATGCACACGCACGCATGCCTGTGTGTGTGTGTGCGAGTGCACTAGAGAGTGTACATCTAACACACATGAATGGTAGTGGGAGTTACTAAAATTGACATCATCCATCCTTCTTGATTGCTTTTTTTTTTTTTTTTTTTTTTTTTTTTGAGACAGGGTCTCTCACTGTCTGGAGCTTCCATGTCTTGGCATGGCCTCTGAGGCTCAGGGATGCTCTAGTCTCCTCCTCCCTAGTGCTAAGATCACAGATGTGTGACACCGCACATTTCTTTTCACACTGGTTCTGGAAGGAACTGAATTCATGTCCCTCACACTTGAACAGAAAGCACTTTACCCACTGAGCCATCTCTCCCCCTCCATACTGTACATTTCCTTTCTACTGTAGTATGTGTGGTTGTGTGTCTACATGTGCTGAGGTAAGGGGACAACTTTCAAAATTGGTCCTCTCCTTCCATCTTTCCATGGGCACTGGTGATTGGCTTTGGGTCAGACTTGCCAAGCATGGGCCTTACCGGCTGAACCATCTCACAAACAGTGCCTCTATCCTCTTTAAATTTGGAGAAAGTGTAGACTCCGGTGTGGCAGTGGCTTAGGGTTGTTTGTTTTTCATTGCTGAAGAAATCACTTGTCATTTTACACTATAACACAACAAGAAAAATGCCGTCTTTCTTCCTGTTGTATACCATTTGTTTTCGTGCAATTTCCCTTTCTGGAGTTGTTTCCTGTTTCCAGCACAGATCCATGTCTTCCCCTTCTTGGAAAGTGGAAGGTTTGACAACCAACTGTGCCTTGAGAGCCAGCCCCATCTGCAGTCAGCCCCTCAGGTGTGAGAGAGCTGCCAGGCCCTCAGCTGGGCTGTCTGGAGAAGCAACTGGATGCTAAGCAAATATGAAAAGCCTCCAGCACCCCTCTGGGCTCCATCACACCTCAGCTTTCTTCTCAGGAGGCATCAAAAGCACACTGACTCTTTGTTTTCCCTGGCTCAGGAGTTAGGGCAACAAAAACTTAGCAGACTCCTCACACTTCCACTCTAAACATGAAGCAGGCACTGCAGGTACCCCAAGACCACAGAAGATGACAAATCCCTCCAACTAGCTTGGCTCTCTAGGACAGGGATTTTATTCAGTACCTGAGTAAAAGAGACATTGTCAGCCGCTTACACATTTAGCTTCCAAGTATGAACTCAGAATGAGATGCAGTGAATGGGCCTGGTATTCATGAGATGCACCTAGAATCTTACAGCTCCAAGATAACGCGGGCTGGTTTCCAAGTAAATAAAACCATGCAGCCCTGAATAAGAATTAAGTGTACAATGCACAGCACACCCAAGGCAAAATGCTGAGGTCAAAACTATTCTATGAGACCAACTGACAGAACATAATGGAAGTCAATAGATAACGTGATTTGATATGAAAATAAAATTATAGTCAACTAATGGATTTTAAAGCTCATACTGGGCAGCATAACTCTTGCACATAAGAGAGTATTCCTATATTTGAAATGTTTTCCATTACCCACCCACTCCAATTTTTCTGACAAGATGAGACACACATCTAGAAATCCTGGTGCAGAGAACTCCTGCATCTGCTTTACTACAGTAGCAAGCTCACCTAGCAATTTAGCACAATGGGGCTTCGTATCGATTGCAATCTTTTAATATTCCTTTAAAAATGACTCTACAGAAAAAGTACCAACTTAAACATAACTTTCCAGATATATAATACATTTATATAGAATTCTTTTCTTTAAAAAGAAAGTTCGTAAGAATATGTGTACTGACACCAAAGGGCATTCAGAGAACCATTTATGATTTCCATCAGATGTGTTGCTTGCCAGGAGTATCGAAATACCGATGGCACCAACCTGACTCTTTTTGTGTGCTTCAGGCTTGCCCAAATGAAAACACCAAAGAACACAACGATCTAACAATCGAACGCCCTCAATGCAAGCTAAGACCAGCTTCACTATGGCTTTGTAGTTCTTCTACCACACAATATTTACAAAATTAGAATGAAGGAATGATGTGTGTGTGTGTGTGTGTGTGTATGTGTGTATGTGTGTGTGTGTGTGTTTTGTATCATCCTACCCAATCAATGAATAAGCTATTTTTGCTGTGTGTAAATTCAGCATTTCCAGTGGAGGAATTAACACTGTTATGTTAATAACAAGCTTAACATTTTCAGGATTTACAGATATCTTAATTGTCTAAAAAAAAGAGTAAGTTTCCCAAGCACTCCAGTAGCTTTCTTCCTCCTCACCAGGCTTTTCTCAAGGGGCCAGGAGCGGTTGTAAGTCTTACCTTTTCAGCCAAAGCTATTTACCTGGTGGGCTCTCAAGGGACTTGGTCAAAACAAACAGATGGCTGAGCCCTGAAGGTAGTCACCCTGACCACAGATTACTGGATCACTCTATTTACAAACTATGAAGATAAAGCAGGAGAATACAGTAGCTGGAAGGATCCACTGAAACTGTTGACTGAACATTAAAACTCAACCATTTCACAAAGAACCTTACTATTAGAAACACCAAATGCTTGGAAGGGGCACACATTATTAAATTGCTACAGAGACAGAGAAGATGTGGGTAGAGAACATTATCACATTTTTTAAAAGTAAGAAGAAAAATTTCTTGAAGTGCTTTCTAAACATCACATTAAAACAAATTATGAGGAGATACGGTGCCATTATTCTCAGAGTAATAATTTTTAAGTAAGCATGAAAGCCATGATGGGAAACAAGGAGCCCTCGATCTGAGTCTCTGCCCACTTAGAGCCATACACGCCCAGGCTGCCACAGTAACCCCAGCTGCTGAAATGCAGAGATTCCTACAGATCCACCAGAAAACCTACCAAGCTTCTGAAGCTTGGTTTGCAAACAACTTCCATCCTGTAAAAACTGATCATACAGGAAGCTCCATAAGCCACCCTGCCTGGTGCAGCACACAACCTGTTCCTCATCTGTGCTGAAGGAGAATCACAGTGTTCTCCTGCTGACTGACTCTGGACTAATGCCTTTACCAATAAACACGACAGCAGAGCCACACGTAAGACCTGCTACAACAATCTGATGTCATAAACACTGGTAACAGTGTCAACGTTTCCTGGAATATCAATTTAGTGTTTTAACATTTAAATGCCACTCCATAAGGTCCCCAAATGATAAAAGCTTTGCTTACCTACTAGGGTGCTATCTTTTAACTTAACCATCAGACATGGAGAAACGGGAAAAATAAAAACTGGGAATTTCATTTACAAGTTGATGGGAAGCTGGCAAGATGGCTCAGCAGATAAGGAAAGGTACTTGTTACCATGCCTGAGGACAGGACTTCAATTCCTGGGAACCATGTGGTTGGTAGAAGAAGAAAAACTCCCAGAAATTGTCCTCTGACCTCATATACGAATACACACATACACACAAAATAAATAAACGTAATTAAAGTTGACAGGAACACAGATCAGAAGGCACTCTGGCAGCAGCTATGAGAAGCATGCCTATCCTGTCATGAGAAAGGCCCCATCTAGGAAGGGCTGTCATAGGAAACACACTAACTATTACATCAGCCCACTGTGCTCTCCAGAAGAAAAGGCGAGACATCCGAAAATAACAGTACTCCCTTTTCTGAAGCCCATGCTTGCACCCGACCTTGGCAAAGGTGTGGAGGAGTCCTTATGCAAGCTGATTTGGCCCCAGTCCCTGAACTCAGCCGTGGGGACTCTACGAAGCACAGCTGAGCACCACTTCACAATGAGAAAGGGCCAAGAACTGTGCTTGCTAAACGACCGTGACAGCTTATAGAGGCTCAGCAGATCCTACAAAGGGAAGGAAGGAGGAGGCCCTGGTGGTCGGCGCTTCAGTGGCTCTGTGTTTGGGGAGCTAGTTTTCTGTTCTGCTACAACTTGGGGAGTTTCCATGTCCCCAGTTCAGGTTCCCACCACGTATCCTACATTACTGTGGCACATCTGTCACAACTAAGAAGTCACCATGAGCACACTTCTTTCAGCTGAATGCACAAGTTATTGATGTGCACTGTTTTTCTGCCTAACGCTCCCTTTCTGTTCCAGGCTCTTGTTTCCTATGTAGTCACCACGTCTCCCCAGCCTCCTCTAGCCTGCACAAGTTCTTCAGACATTCCCTGCTTCTGATGACCTAAGCAGCTGTGTCGAGTGCCAGCTCAGTGTTTTGGAGACGATCCTCACGGAGGACAAAGCCACTGTTTGAGTTTTCCCCACGGTTAAAACAAGCTTATGGGTTTCAGCAGGAAGTCCACCTTTTGGCTTGGAACTTACATGTTCCCCCCTCCCCCAAACACACACTCCAAAGACCCACATGCTAAAGGGTTAGTCATTAGCTTATAGCTTAGAGATAATGGAGGCAGGGCCTACTAGAAGGAAGTTAGGTAATGGGGGAGGGGTGATCTTGAAGGAAATATTAGAACTCCAGTCCCTTTCTTCCCCTGCTCTGCTGCCCTACTGCCAAGAGGTGCGAGGGCCCGGCTAACACACTAACACGTAATGCTGCCACAGTGTAGGTACCGGCTGCCACTTCCCTAAAGTAATGGAGTCCGGGGGGGCTATGAATGGGAACTGCGGGCTCCTTTAGTTTGTACTGACCTGAGGTATTGTAGGAGACTGACTACACACGGTGGCAGGATATCAGGCATGTAGGTACCGGCTGCCACTTCCCTAAAGTAATGGAGTCCGGGGGGCTATGAATGGGAACTGCGGGCTCCTTTAGTTTGTACTGACCTGAGGTATTGTAGGAGACTGACTACACACGGTGGCAGGATATCAGGCATTATCGTTATTGCCTCCTCACAGCAGAAGAGCTTAAACATTACTCATTTTTATTTTATGCATATGGATTCTGGCTGCAGGTGTTATCTGTGCAACGTGTGTTTTCAGCTTTGGAGCCGCCATGTGAACGCTGGGAACTGAACCCGAGTCCTCTAGAAGAGCGGCTAGTGCTTCTCCATGAAGAGCTGTAAGTCATTTTCTCAATTAGTGATCAGTGGGGAAGGGCCCAGCCCATTGTGGGTGGCGTCATCCCTAGGTTCGTGGGCCCGGGTTTTATAAAAACGCAAGCTGAGCAAGCCATGATGAGCAAGCCAGTAAGCAGCACCTCTCAATGTCCTCTGCATCAGCTCCTGCCTTGAGGTTCCTACCCTCTTTGAGTTCCTGTCCTGACTTCCTCCAATGATGGACTATAATTGGGAAGTATAAGCTCAATACACCCTTTCCTCCCCGACTTACTTTTTGGTCATAGTGTTTCCCTGCAGCAATGGAGACCCTGCCTAAGACGATCCTTTAGTGCCCCTCCTCAACAGTCCACTCTTCACAAGTCCCTAGGGAAGAACTGTTCCCATCACTCACATGGATTCTTGTGTATGGGAAATGGACCTCATTTGTATCCATCAGTTCCAGCTCATGAATACTTCTTTTGTATGTTGTTTATAATGCAATAACATCACTTAGCTCATGGGGCATTTTCAGGATGGTTCCAGTGCCCTGAAACTCCCCTACCAGTTTGCATTTTCAACACACCTGGACTTTCTGCTTCCCCAGAATGCTAAGGGTTGAATTACAACTTCCTAAAATCTTACCCAGAAGTCCTAGGCCCCTAGTATCTCACAATGTGACTGTATTTCAAATTTGTGCCATTGGAGAAGTTAAAGTCACACTGGAATAAGGAGTTTTTAATCAGGGAGGCTTAGCGTCCTCCTAAGAAAGACAGAGGTAGAGACAGTCCTGTGAAATAGAAGCCAAGGAATACCACAGATAGCCAGCAAGTCACGAGAACCAGGGGAGAACCTGGGCCAGATCCTCTCCCACAGCTCCAGAAGAAACCAGCCCTGCTAACACCTTGGGCTCACAGCAGGCAGCTCTAGGTGAGAGGCAATTCCTGATGCTGTTTGACCCACTCAGCTGTGACACTTTGTCAGGGTGGCCTACGTAAATTAATACAAAGGCTAACTCACCTAGCTCTTCATATTTTAGTTAAAAACAGTATTTAGCATAAAAAAGGAAAAAGCAGGTGTAGAGGAACACTCAAACAAAATCTTGGGAAACAGGTGCAAGTCAACACAATGCAATGTTTAGCGTTATGTCTGAATGTGAGCAAGATTTGGGGCAGTGTTTTCAGACTCCTGGATTTCCTCACAGCTTCTAGCCACCTGCAGCTCAGTCCAGTGCGGCTGCCAAGCACACCTGCAAGGGACAGCAATAGCTGCCCTTCTTGTATAATCACTGTCTTCTTTCACGTGCCAAATACCAGCTCTGTGGAAGCCAAACACTACCCAGGTGCCCGTCACAATGACTCCACATGGGGCTGACAAGGATCCCTTGAGCCACAGAAGACCTGGCCAAATCAGGTTAACTCAGCATTTTGGTATCTGTTTATGACTGGCTGTTCCACTTCCGGCTTCCCAGAATTACATTGACAAGTGGCCTGGTGCACAGAAATTCCTTACCAAGGCATGGAGCAGCTTCTGTGTGATTTCTCACACCGCAGGCTCCTCAAGCAAACCCTTTCAAAGGCATGGAGACAGCAAGGTGCTCTCTGGATTCAAACCATAAAGATTGGGGCTGGAACCTCACCTGTCACCTCACTTTACACCCAGTGATCTTGATATCTAACCGTTTAACTGCAGGTGACAGGACTGGATCTGAAGTGGTCAACTGGAAATCATTTTTGACTATAAAAGCTCCGGTTCATCTGCATTTTTATGCTTGTATTAAGACTCAAGAGAAGTCATTAGGCTACAGCCAGCTCACAATACCTCTTGGCCTGAGTATATCTTACTTGCAACCCCCAGAGCTCTATTATAATCCTTCAAATTATTAAATAATTGCAGTGTTTCCCTTGGGGTCACATTTGGCAACAAGACACTGGCCTAAATGAACCAATGACACGACCCAGTGAATAACACTTACATTTTTAACTTGCTAGAAGCAAACGGGTGTGACATACTTTTAGGGGAGAAACTAGAGAAACTAGTGGGGTAGGCTTAGAAACTGAGTATCGAAAATACTCCAATAATTAGTGCCAGGTTCCCCACCAACCCCACACAGGAGTAACTCTCTACCCCAATCCCAGTTCCTATTCCCAGGAACGGCTACAATCACAAGGAGAGGGCCAGGCATATGGCTCTGTCCTTCTGGACATTGCTACAAGGTAGGCTAGGCTGCTCTGGAAAATCCCGCCTCTTCCTCCTACAGCTATATGACCTCGAGTTGTCATTTCAAATAAAGTATGCTTCCACTGATTTTTATGAACACAGACAAAAGCAGCTACAACCTTGCTTACCCCCCAACCCCCCAAAAATACCCTTGCGAACCAACTGTAGTTGCTATGTAGGGTTATTTGTTTCTAAGGCAACAGCTTATGTCTAAGTACTAATGGCCTGTCCTTTTGCCAGGCAACAAACAGCCTTGTGATGCAAGTGCACCTGTCTCGGCTACGCGTTACTATGGAGACACTCCAGTTACTATGGCTACCATCACGCTAATCGCCTAGCAAAGGCAGACATACAGCAGTCTTCTCATAGAGCCCAGCTGCTTCTCCCGTCTCTTGCCGGAGACTGATTGTCTAGGGCCTGTGATGGAACGCACAAGAACTTCATTAATGCCACGTTGGAAGGCTCACTCTGTGTGCCCTCCTGCAGACCAAACATCAGAACAGAAAAATCTGCAAGTGGACTGTAAAATTCCCTAGTCTCCTGACATCGGGCCATTTCCAATTAACATAAATGTCTAGTCCACTGGCAGTTTCTCTTAACTGGATAGTTAACAAAAGAAACGCTGCCACACGTCTTCTAGAATTTCTTGGTAGGGGGTTGGAAAGATGGCTCAGTGACTAAGAGCACTGGCTGCTCCTCCAGAGGACCCAGGTTCAATTCCTAGCACTGACACAGTGGCTCAAACCATCTGTAATTCCAGTTCCAGAGAATGCAATGCCCTCTTCTGGCCTCCACAGACACCAAGGGAATGCTACACAGACATAAATGCAGGCAAAACAGCCATACACGTAAATAAACAAAGTAGTTTTCAAAAACTTTCTTGGTGGGCCTGATACAAGCACTGTGAATAGCTAAGACTCCTCCACAGTTTGAAATCCGGTTCTTTGTTCTATAAGCCCTTTCTTCTAACCTAGCACTAACCTAACATGCTTTTTAAACCGTGACAATCTACCTAACTCCCCTCCCATTGTTTATCTGTAAAAAAAACTCACTCATGACCTCAATCTCGTAACAGGCAGACATGTGGGGGGGTGGGGGGGAGGAGTGGCCACTGTTCTCAAGGCAAGCACTTAGTAACCACAACAAACCAATCACTCAGAAGCCTGTTGACATGGAAACCGGATGTCAACAACTGAGCCTGCCTTCTTTCCTCATCTCTACAGTGAGACCTTGGGAAGGTGGAATCACCTGCGTGCCTCACTGCTCTTACCCCCAACAAAGCGTGACACACAGAGACATGAAAGCTGTCCACTTTCCTCTGTAAATGGTTCTACCCAGGAAGACATCATTTTACCTACCAGGGACCCTTCTGGAGCCACACTGGGTTGGAGCAGCAGAAGCGGTAAGCTTCCCAGGAAATGCATCACCGATGGATATGCCTCCTCATCATACTTAATTTTTTTTCCCATTTGTCTGTAGTTATTTTTAAGACATTCATACAGCCTTCTAAATTAGTTTTTCAGACTGTCTCTGCTAAAATAACAAAATTTCAGTAGACTTAAAAAAAAAAAAAAATCTGATGGTCCGAGTTACTTACCTTTGGTAAGCCTGAGGAGTAGGAGGTGGGTGGTACGGTGTCTTTTTCAAAGCCTGAATTAGATTTTGTCTATACTCTGGGTCTATGCACCACAATGACCCTTTCCCAATACTCTGCAAAGAAAAATTAAAATGAAAACGTATTAATACAGTAGAGTGTATTTTGTAGTAGGCAAATACATGGCTATATTGTAGTTATTCTTAAAGGTTTCCTGATCATTTACTAACGATTTCTCAGACTTAGATGCTGTCCTCTGACAACAGGATACCATGAAATGCTTGTTGCTCTTCTTTGCACTGAGTAGGTCAGGTCAGATGAACATGTTGTTGCCAGATTATGCTGATGCAATATGATTTTCATATCTGAGCTACACCCAAACCAGAATTCCTTATTTCTCAGTATGAATTTGGAGGAATATTCAGTCTCTTCCAAAAATCTATAGCTTGGCTGACGCTCATGGGTGCTGAGACAACCTCAAAGCTTCATCTCTGCTCTAAAAACCCCAGCTGTTTTAAACCACATTATCCTGGCACGATCTTACAAAAATGGAAACGTAATCCACTCATTGTTTTTGGTATCCGTCCCCTGAAACTTGCTCACAAAGGAACATTTATGCTTGGAATGGAATTTATAATTACCTTCCCCTCAGAAACAAAAGACCTGGCAACAATAGCGAACCTAAGCCAGAATTCAATGTATTTTTTATTTTTATGAAGGGGGGTGTCCTTCAGTTCACAGCAATCTGCTCTTGTCTCTGGGAATCTTTAGAAGAGGTCACACTCTAAAAGTGTAAATTGGCTAAAACTGTTCCCTGGGGGGAGGGGGACAGCTTTCCCTGAAGGCCACTTTTGGGCTGGCTGGAGGCAATTGGCTTTAACAGTGAGTGGGGGTGGGGAACAGCTGCTCTCACCGCCCTGCTTTCAACTGGATCAGTGTACCCAAACCATTTGATAAGGTCATCTGTAAATATTTACAGATTTGGAAAGAAAAGAAGCTAAATGACCTAGTCTCACCCAGCCATGGTTAATTCTGAGTTTCACTTACTCTCCTCTACAAGCCTGGTGGTGTCTTCCAACATTTACAAAAGCAAACAAGTAAACCTTTAAACTAACACAGAGAGAAAAATTAAAAGGAGATGGCATGGAAGGATCACTAAAGCTAACCCATTCCAAACATCTTTGAAGTAATTTTTTAGTCTGTATTTCAGTTATCATGTCACCAAATTGTTTTCGTACAAGCCTTGTATATTTACAGCACATGTTAAAATAATTCTCAAGTCTCAGTAACAGCAGGACACCTAGAATGAACAGTTTCCAGTGTGCTGAGGACAGGGGAGTCCTACAAAGCCATGGTCAACCGCCATACCCAGAACCACACTAGTCACCTGGTCCCTGGTCCCAGAGCATCTATGCTGAAGCCGTACATGTGTAGGGTTTAATCGTCTGGGCAATCAAAGACCTCAAAGTCATTTCCTTTCATGTACATGTTTTTAAGTCTGGCATAGCTTGCAGGGTTTGACCAGACTTTCCAAGTAAGGCAGGCTCTGGATCCTCTGTCTCTTCCTATGGGACATGATGCATGGCATACTTTAAAGAAAGCCGAAAGGTAAGAAGCGGGCAGGTGTGGGCAGTGCTGCAAAGACAGTGAGTTACCACACTGAAGTAAAAGAAGCCACCAAGCTGCAGCTGGGAGGGCTGGCCTGACCTTCTTCATCAAAGGCTCCCAGGTGAGCCTTGAGCCAGGGGACCAGGGCACAGCATGTCCTAAGCTACAGGGAGGGCCACAGCCAATATGCAATAGAAACACTTCGGCCCCAGCAGCAGGTGCCTAGGGGCCTTTGTTGTCATCAAGATGGCTTTCAAGGAAGGGCAGGCTTATTCTTTCACCTGGAAATACCCCCAACAAAGCAATCAGGGCCCAACCAGCCTTCTTGGGTAAGCAACTCTAAGCCAAGAATGGGCTCCTCCCAATCCCAACTCAGGTATCCTGTTTATGATACTGTAATGGTATTTACAGATTAGATAAAATAAAGCTCAGATTGTGCAGAACAGCTCCCCAGTTAGTGATCCAGTTGCTGAGTGGAAGGCTGAAGAACAAGAATAGGAAGTCTGGAGCCTCATAACCACTCTTATGTAGCTGTAGACAAGTCATGGTGCCAGAGAAAGTCATGGTCCCCTCGCTGGTGAGAGACAGGCTAACGGCCCAGAGATGGTGTGCTGTGAAACCCTAACGCAGTGGCCATACCTGTATACATCAATCAAGAAATCTTATGAAAGAGGACATACCTGAGTAGACATGCTCCAGAACCTTACATCTGATGGGGTTTTTGGTCCAGCAGAGGCACGGGAGGGATTCTTGCACACTGAAGGGTTTAAAATGGCCACTGCTCACATGTGTTGTAGTCTTGGCTGAACAATATGTTGGTAAGGTTTTTTGCTATTCTAGTATAACCAGCCCCTTTACTGGTGACTCTATCTTCTTCCTGTGTACCCGACACACACACCGGCTCTGGCCACTGTAACTTCTTAACTTGAGAAGACAACTCCACTGACAACCATCCAGCTTCTAGAATATTCCTGTTGCCTAGATCTTGGTATCATGATCATTGAACCTACGTTTCTGAATTTAATCGTACATGTGGCTTTGTGTTAATGAGCACAGGCTCGTCGTCATTAACAATTTCAGGCTTGGGAGCCAGAGACATGGACCATGCCCTGACCCCACAGAGGTCTGGGATTGTTGGTTCTTTTTGTCTGGGGGGAATTTTTGTTGTTTTTCTCAACAGACAGCTGCTGACTGATACACTGTGCTTTAGTGTGTCTCTCACTAAGAACCGCAGGCATTTCAAAGAAGAAAAGTGAAATGCAATGCTTCTTGGGTATGAACCTATGGGGACCCTGTCATAGCCTCTGATGGTTTTAGGGAAAGCACTAGGTAGAGAGACCTTGGGGTTTGGGGCAGTAGGAGAGTCTGGAAACACAGCCATTGTCAAGCCTTCTTTGGTTTCATGTGGGGATTCAGATGGTTTAGCTAAAAACTTCTGAAATGGAAATACACAAGGACCAGAAGGCTCAAGTTTCGAGGGTCAGGAAAAATGGTACTGAATGCCTCTTGCAGAAGGGTGTAATTTGATTATAGTTGTGTAATAACTCTGAGGGTCAGAGCATTTATGGAAATCTCTGCATCTCCTCTGAAAACAAGAATGCAAACCTTTTTAATGGAAATAACTGTGAAGGTCATGGACCATTAAATGTTAAGAAATTCAAAACAATAAAACCCTTCACTTAAGGGTGCATTTCCACTATACATACACATGTATGTGCATGTATTATGTGATTGCATATGCACTAACACATACATACATCATACCCCCAGAGAAAACCTATGTCCAGACAAGAGTAGAAAAATTAGCGCAAACATAGTAGAAGAAAAATCAAGTTTTTATATCTTTTTAATTAAAAACTACCTGAGGAACTACCAACTCCACTGATAATAAAAACCAAAAATGCTAGATAGAAAATTCCTAAGGAAAGGCACAGCAGGGTGTGTGTGTGTGTGTGTGTGTGTGTGTGTGTGTGTGTGTGTGTGCTTGCACAAAGCTGTTTGCACTGTGCGGGAAGGGACAGGAAGGGACAAGGATGCCAGCTGTCCTTCTCTATCACTCTGCCTTACCCTAAAGCAGAGTGCCATGGCTGGCAGTGGTCAGCAAGCCCCAGGGATCCTCCTTGCTCCACCCTCCCAGAGCCAGGCTTACTGGTGGGCACAGGCACAAGCCTGTCTCTTTACATGTGTGCTGGGATTTGACCCCAGGTCCTGTGCTCTTACCTGCTGGGCCATGTCCCCAGCATTAGAGCACCACATTGTCAACTTTTGTTTTTCCAAACTGTATGGCACTATGCACAGGTCATGAACCCAACGAAATGGGTCACAACTTGGATTGCTTTAAAGGACTGAATAAAATCAAACAGAAAAGAGTAGAAAATATTTGTAGTAGCATGCAATGATATGTTTGTGTGTACGTACGAGCTATGTGTATTTGTGTTCTGGTTAAAAGGTAGTGGCTATGTCTAGCTGGGGGTCGGCCAACAGTGTTCGGCATCAGTCTAAAACAATAGTGGCCAGGGACCTTTCGTCCTCCTCACCCCTTTCCATGGTAAAGATCTCTCGTGACAGTAAAAAGAGACAGACTTAATGTGGGGCTCAGGGGCTGAGCTTGGGGAATGTGGCCATCAGGAGCCTGTTTTAAAAAGGAGAGGGAATTGGGTGTGTTCTCTTGGTGACCTGGAAATACTTTTTGATGGTTTTCACATGCCATTTCTGGGGCTATTTCCAACATTACCCAACCTCACTAATGGCCAATCAACCAACATTCACTTGTCTGTTCCCTCACAAGTTCCTTTTTTCCGTCCCTTCTTCCCTCCCATATTTAACTCACTGCCAGTCACCATGAGGAGACATCAATGAAGGCGGCTGCCTCCACACAGCTTATATTCCAGAGAGGAACAAGTGGTGTAACGGTGAACCACCAAGTGGAAAGGAAAAGGACAAGGAGGTGCTGTTGTGAGGGACACGCACACTGGGGGTGGTGACAGGGCTTGCCCAGAGGAGTTTGGGTCAGACTCATTATGCAGGTCTAATGAGAGGCACTGAGTTGTGTAAGGGCAGAGGAAGGCGGAGGAGGGACAGGAGGGACAGGAGGAGGAAAGACGTAGCTTCAGAATATATTTTGGAAAACTAATTAGATGTGAGAATAGATTCAAAGTGCCAGGGAAAGGAAAACCAGTGGTTTTGTGAGACTAGCTGGGTAGAAGAAAGGCTAGGGAAGAGGAAGACCCAACATGCTGTTGAATTGCTAACCTCTGACCCCCATCTATTAAATGCATTGGTTACAGTATTTGTAAGAATTTACTGAGGATGCTTAGTAGGTCTGTGAATTCTTGAAGCTCTGGGTTCGAGCCCTAGTACTAAATAAAGCCAGGTGTGGAAGTGCACACCTGTGATCCCAGCACCAGGAGGTGATGGCAGGACACCAAGAGATCAAGGTCCTCCTCAGATACAGAGCTTGAGACCAGCCTAAGCTACAAAAGACCCTGTTCCCACAAAGAAAGAAAGGCAGGGAGAGAAGGAAGGGGTAATGTCTAATGAACACAAACTCAGGCCGCCTACCTCCCCCTTGTTGTACCCTCACTGACCCTGTAGCCGGCTCTGAAGTGGCACAGCTCTAGACCTTTCTACTGTCAACTGGCTAGGCTGCCAGGCTTGGTAAACCTTTTCTTAAAGGGCCAGAGGGAACCTTTCCATCTCTGAAGTCCATGGTCTCTGTTGTTGACAACACAGCTCCACCCTGGCAACCACGACAACACAAAAGCAAGCAGAGATGTAACCAGCGTGTGTGGCTGGGTTTCAAGGAAGCTTCGTGTGCAAAGCCCTGGAGCCACACACTTCTGCTCAGGTTCAACTCAAAAGATCTAGGGCTTCAGGAGGAAAAGGGCTCAGGTAAGGGGACTTCTGACAAGAGATCTGGGCTTGACCTTCTGGACTTGGGGAGAGGACATCAATGGGGATCTGTCTGGGAGCACCTGTAGGGAGGAGAGAGGGGAGACGTACACACACACTAAAAGTCCTGTTCATCAGTAATGACACAATGAACCATCAGTGGGGCTGGGCCTCACTGTGCTGTGTACTTGCATACTGCAATTTACAATTTATTTTTTGACCTAACTAAGTTACCACAGAGCCTATCATCCTGCATTTTGTGTATTACATGTAGGGCCATCACTGACTCTGATTTTTCTGGGCCATAAAACTCATTACTCAATAGCGTTTCAAAGGGCAGCCCTTAAGCTTGGTTGGCATGGAAACTGGAGTCCTAAAGATTGGAGTCCAAGTTTTACTTCAGCTTCTCAGCTGTGTGACCCTGGGCAAGATAGTGAACTGCTCTGTGCTCCAATTTCCTGGTCTATAAATGGGACTGCTGTAACAACATCTGCTTCTTGGGCCTGTGGTGAGGATGAAACAAGACAACACTGTGCTTGGCACTTAGCAACAGCACAACAACTCTCTGCTCCTATTACTAGGAAGGTAATGAAAAGCTAAGTGGCCATGTTGTCAACACTGTGCTCCAAAACACAGCCACTGCCCAGAAGGAGCAGGTGCTTGTTAACTGTGAATTAATGTAAACAGCATTAAAATGCACACATCTTTATGTCTCTCTGTCTGTCTGTCTCTGCGTGTATATGTGTGTGTGTGTGTGTGTGTGTGTATGTCTGCCTGTCTCTTTCTTTCTGAGCTAGGAGCTGGCTAAATGGTTGATTATGAGGGTGGGGTTTAGATTCCCTGAATTCACAAATGTCAGGTGAGCATGGGGGTTCATCAATAACTCCAGCCTCAGAAGGCAGAGACAAAAGCTCCCCAGGCAAGCTGGCTAGGGACAGTAGCCATAGTGGTGAGCACTGGGTTTAACTGAGACCTTGCCTCAACTAAGAAAGTGTAAAAGCAACCATGAATGAGTCCCGACATCAATGTCGGGCCCCCACGTGCACATATGTGCCCCACACATGTGGTCATGCATATGCAAACATGCATCTACACCATATATAGCAGACGTCCACATACACATGAGGAATAAAATGTAATCACACATAGCTGTTTGCTTGAGGTTACTTCCCATCGTCCTAAAGAAAGCTTTCTGCTCAAGGTGCATGCAGTCGGAAGAGGAAATGAATAGATCAGGGTGGAACAAAAGCTTGAGAGAACCAGCCAGTCACCCTCAGGAGAGTCAGGAAAGGGGCAGAGTTCTGTTTCCTTGCACCTCATGGGGGGCTGGTGACCATGTGGGAGTTCCTATCAGAGGTCTCTGCTCCAAAGAGCAGCCCCGCACCCCTCCTGGACAGGGTGGGGAGCAGCCTGGCTCAGAAGATAAGGTAGAGAGCAGAGGTTCGGGAAGGGCTGCAGAACTGGAGTAGGGTGGAGGTGGGAGACTCTGCTGCTGTGCTCTATGTAGGGAGGTGTTCTCACACAGAAGCTGAAGACCATAAAGTCCACTCACCTGTCATCAAGTAACACTTAGATTTCGAGAGGGGCCTCAGCTGACATTTTTATCATGTTGCCACGCCTCACAACATGTACAAACTTTGCCCAGGTTCAAGGAGGCTAAAAGTCTTCTGGACCTGTCCAGTTCATTTGTGAAGAGGCAGGCGGATTTCTGAGTTCGAGGCCAGCCTGGTCTACAGAATGAGTTCCAGGACAGGACAGCCAGGCTACACAGAGAAACCCTGTCTCGAAAAACCAGTTCATTTGTGAGCTGTTCATTGTGGCTAGCTAACCTCTGGGGCCCACCAGGATACAACACAGCTTCCCACACACTGGGCCTGGTTCTCTGCCTCTTCCCATCTTCTGGCTCCCCATCATATACTTGTGGAGATCAGTTTGCACTCAGCAAATCAAGTTCAAACTGCCAGACAGCTGGGGAAGGGGACAGTGGGTGAAGGTGGTACCCTCAGACTCAGCCCATCACGCTTCCTCAGCCTAAGCAAAGCATGTTTCTTGGGCTCTGCTGGAAGCAGCCACTTAACATCATTTGTAGAGAACAACAGGACAAGAGATACTGGGCAAGGTGTGCAGACTCCATTCTAGTGCAGCATCTCTAGAGGAAGGCAGGCAATAAACTGTAAAGGAATACCTATTACAGCCAAAGGAGGCCACAGGGCCATCAAGCTGGGAACAGATGAGGCCTGAGGGAGCAAAGCCTTAAAATGGCACAGAGCACGTGCACACACTTGGCTCACACCTCCAGTGCACTGCTGGCTATCCACAGCCCCTACCACCAAGGTACTGACGCTCTCTCTGTGGCATGCTGTGTAGCTCCCAAGGTTGAGAGGCAATCACTTCATGCCTATGTGCCCATAAGAGGGAACCAAGAGTGATGCCAGAGTTCTCTAGAGAACATTCTAGAAAGGAGGCTCCCAACAGCACAGAAATAGGCCTGTGTGTTCCTGTCTATGTTGCTAAGATGCTGTGCTACTTGGGGTGGAGGCTGAGAGACACTACTTGTGTTCTTCATTACATTTCTTCATCTGCATGTCAGAGAGTCTTTCTGGTCCAAAATGTGATGTCGGCAAACACAGTGCACCACCGGGCACCACACCCAGCCCACAAGAGGCAGTAAGTCCATTTAACTTCTCTGGTGACAGTAGAAGTTACACAATACTGGGGAAGAGGGTGGGGAAAGAACAGAAAGGTCACTCTAGCAAGCGACCATACTATCCAGACGTGGGCCTCCAGAGACATGGGGAGATCGAGATAAAACACTAAACACAGGACAGACTTTCAGGAGCACTTCGGGCCTTTCCATAAGTTCATTGGCTGAGTCTAAAGACACTGGAGGAAACCTCTACATTTTGAAACCTCTACATTTCAAAACCACTGGGGGAAAAGACCTTGAAAATGACCCACACACATGGGGGGGAGGGGGAGGCAAGTAGAAGAAAAACAATGATAACTTAAAATATTCCAGCTGGGTATAGTGGAGAATCACAATAGCAGGTGGAACTCTGGGAGTTCGAGACCAGCCTGGTCTACATAGGGAGTACCAGGACAGTCATAGAAACATAGAGACTGTTACTCAAAAGAAAAGAGGGAGGGAAAGGGAGTGAAGGAGGGGGAGGAGGAAGAGGAGGAGGAAGAAAAGGAGGAAGAAGAGAGAAAGGAGAGAGGGAGGCAAGGGGAGAGAGGGAGGGAAGGAGAGAGAGAGAGAGAGAGAGAGAGAGAGAGGGAGAGAGAGAGAGAGAGATTCCTTAAGCATCTGCCTAAACTGTGTCTCCAATAGTTTGGAGAGGTTTGTTTTTACCCCAAAGCAAAAGGAATAAAAACAAGAAACAACCAGTTCTCACTCAACACACTGTCCAGAGTTTGCTGTAGGGAGCAGGGAGACTAGACCCTCGGCAAGGGAAGCTGGATAGCTCGTTCCAGATAGCCCCAGGGCAGGACATTCCAAACTCAGACAATGGGTCCTCTAGGTAACAGAAAGAGAAAAGCTGCCACTCCTGCCAATACGCACACTATGACTTTATGTCACCTATGCAATATGCAAATGTGTCACCTATGCCATATGCAAATCTATGAGCTCTGTGGTGGCTCCAAGGTTCCCGAGCTCTTTAAGAGGCACACTCGAGTCATTAATGAAACCCGTTCACTGCAGGTACCTGGCAAGGAGGGAAAAGTGGGGTAGGAATTCTTTAACACGCATGATGACTGCAAACTCTTCATATATAGTGGAGGGGTGTGTGTGTGTTTATCTATGTATATATGTGTGTGTGTGGTGTATCTGTGTGTGGGGGTAGGTGTGTGTGTATGTGTTAATCTATGCAGAAAGGATCAATAATTTTCTTGCATTAACACATTTAAGTAAAACCAAAGTAATTCAAAAATTTGATTGAAATCAAATTAATCTCTAGAAGAAACACACAGAAAGGACAAGGGCCCATCCCATCCCGCCATTTCTCCACCAATCGCTAATGTCAGTGCCAGGGTAACATCAGAGCTCTGAGTGCACATCCACATCTGCACACACAGACACACCAATAAAAATAATTAACTGCAAAACAAGAATAACAATTAAGATTGGCAAGACGGCTCCAAGTATACTTCCACACCTGATAAACAGTTCAATTCCTGGGTCTCACAGGGCAAGAAAGAACTGACTCTTGTTGTCTGTCCTCTGAACGTTTTACACACACACACACACACACACACACACACACACACACACACACACACACACTAAATATGCAAAAGCAATAAAAATCTATTAAGAGATGCACATTCATCTTTTTGTAGTAAGACTTGTTAGTATAAACAGTCCTTTAGAAAGAAAGAAAAAGAGAGAGAGAGAGAGAGAGAGAAGATAGCCTTGCTATGTAGCCCAGGCTGGCCTCAGACTTGTAAGAAAACGACAAAGAAGACAAGCAGAGGGATAAGGACCTAAGTCTGAGGCGGTTGGAGTTTCAGTGAGTCAGCTCGGCTCCCAAGCCTGTTGACCGGAGTGTGAAACCCGGAAGACACACCAAGGAGAGAACGGGCCCGCAGAGTTGTTCTCACGCATGCCCTGTGACACATGCACGCGCGCACACACACTAATAATAAAAAAAACAAAATTTAAGCCCTGTATTTGACGGCCCTTTTCCTGCCTTTTTATTGTGTAAACAGTGAACTGACTTAAAGTTAAGAGATGTCAAGAGTAAAATCCAGCACTCATAGCATTTACTCAGAAAAACCTTGGTTAATTTTGGATATCAAGCCCCAGGAAAGGACGTTATAAAGAAGCTGTATGAAGCGAGCGGAGGAGCGGAGCTCTGGCTGACTCTACGCTCCTTCCCGTAGCTCTGCCAGCTTTCGGGTGACTCAGAAACAGCAATAATATTTTATGAGGGCAATTACGGCCTGCTCGAGTCTGAAATACACAGACACCCCTGGATAACACAGACACCCCTGGATGGATTACAACCAACCCTCCCAGGGCCAATTTATCTTTTGGTTACCCATAGTTACTCATTTATTTTTAAATGTCCCAGTGTGATCTTATCTAATTGGCACATATAACTTGATCACCCTACTTCCAAAACTTGAAGTTGCTGGAAGCACCAGGCCAGACTCTAAGTGGTAATGACAGGTGGGCAAGGCAAAGGAAGCAGCATTAGAGCCACTTGCTAAAAATAAAATCAAAATCACAGGACTTGAGTTCTGAGTTAAACAAAGTCACTGGGCTGTATATGCTATTTTGCAGGGAGTGACCATGGTCCATGGTAAGCACAGACACGCCCTTCCTGGCAAAGACCAAGACCTCCCTGGGAATTCCTGAGCTCTGTCTCAGCCTCAGCATGTACTAATCCCACTTTTAAGGAGAAATTGCTGAAGATACCTGTGGTACTTTTAATGTGTAAATACATCATAAAAAGAACAAGCAGTGGCATACACCTTTAATCCCAGCACTTGGGAGGCAAAGACAGGCGGATTTCTGAGTTCGAGGCCAGCCTGGCCTACAGAGTGAGTTCCAGGACAGCCAGGGATACACAGAGAAACCCAGTCTCAAAAAACAAAACAAAAAAACCACCACCAACAACAACAAAAAAAAGAGAAATTGCCGTCCCAGCGACTTTAAATTCCAGCCCAGGTATTCTGATAGTAAAGGACAGACAGCCTTCAACACAGTGTCTGCATACGGACCTCACCCGAGAGCACCAGGCTACAAAGGCAGATCTGAAACCACCCAAGGACCCAAGTAGAGGACAACTGAAGGACCAAATAACAGGAAAGTGTTGCAGGGCCTTTAAATTCTACTAAGTCTTGGTTAAAATGGACAAAGCCAAGAAAAAGAGTGAGCTGCCAAAGTTAGGCATTGGGGAGGCAAGCTGCCAGCCCCAAACTTCAAGGGGGAACAGGAGCCTTATCTATGGCCAGCACATGAAGAACTGCAGAGAAAGAAAGATGGAGGCAGGGAATGGAGGATTCCCACAGTCCCACACTGATGGTAAGGCGGCTCACCTGGCCCTAGAACAGCTCTCTATGCGGTGCCAAGCATGGAAGCCTGAGCTTCTAAACGCAGTGACTTAGGGAAGATGGCACATACCAGCCAGCTGCCTCCAAAAGACCTCCCCTCTCTGGGGCATGCGTCATCTCTTAGAGGCCTATTTTGGAGAATTTAAAAGGAAAACTGTCCCATGATACCCATCCCTGCAACTATAATGGTCACCTTCCCAATGTGTGTGATAAAATACACTGAAAAAGCAACTGAGAGGAGAGAGGGTGTGCTCACAGCAGCAGAAGTCAGGGCACAGTAGCTCTAAGCACTGGTCACACTATGTCCACAGCCAAGACAGCAGAGAGGTATTTGTGTTCAGCTTCTTCTTCTCGTGCAGCTCAGGACCCAAGGCCTGGGAACGGTGCCCTTTTAGCCTTGCTCTTTTAGGGTGGGTTTTCCACTTCATTAATCTAATCAAAATAATTATCTCTCACCAACTCCCCCAGAGGCTAACCTCATCTAAATAATCCTTCACAGGTATTCGATGAGGCATGCCTTCTTAGGTGATCCTAGATCTGAGGAAGTTGATAATATTAATAAGGGTCACAGCCCCCTTTCTTCTCACAAATGCTGCTTCTGTGAGTCTTGGTGGAGCATCAGTATTTGCTGAGTTTTGGTGCCGGGCACAGGGAGACTCAACTATACTACAAGCATACAGTCTGTAAGACCCTAACATGGCCTGAGGGCACCTTGGACAACACAGCTTCGTCAATCTTTCTGAGCTCACCTGAGAATTCCTAGCAACCTGAGGCACAAAGACGCTAAGTCCTACAGGCTCATCCCTGATTGACAGCTGGCAATCACTCAGGGTGCCCCAATGGCCAATGGAAGGCTGTTGTCGAGAAAGGTTTCAGATTGTGGTAATTTTACGCAAGGAATATTGACCACACTCTGTATACGGCCGAGTCACCTGGAGTAAGGTACAGCCCTGCCTACAACCCAGATGCACACTCCTTCAATGGGGGTGGCAAAGGACCTTCAAAGAGACAGCAGCCGGGATGCCACTTACATTAACAGACCGAGTGCCCAGTGCTCTCCACCTCCTGATTCCTGTTATTTCCTAACTCTCCCAGCCTGGCTGGTGGAGAGTGTCAGGAGAAGGAAGTTGAGGCTCAGAGGAGCTAACAGATGTGCTGGGGTCAATGAAAGTCGTATCAAACATGTAGCTGCACTCTCACCCCAAAACACATCATGACAGATTCACGATCAGGCAGCACCCTCCATACACACTACACGCCACATCTTAAATTATAGTTATTTTAAGATCGCCCACTATAATAAGCAATGGACATCAGAAAAGGAGTGTCACACCAGCTCGTTCTGATATGAGGCACACACACACGGGGGGTGGGGGGGGATTTCTTTCAAAAAAAACCAAACCAACAACCCAAAGCCAGTGGCACTACAGTTCTCACTCTGGCATGTGGCCATCTGCAATAACATCACCTCTCCCCTTGTACGGCAAATTTTGAAGGGTGACCACATACCTAAATGACCCTTTAACACAATCTGAGAAGGTTTTTTAAAAGCATTTATAGCCATAAAAACCAAACCCTGGAAGGCGGGGACCTGGTCCAGATCATGGAACAAGAGGTAGAGGCTGAGCTCGAAGCTACATCCCCAGGTGAGGTGAACGGCAAACCCATTCTTGCCACAAGTATTTCCAGTTATGAGTATGTGGCTCCCAAGGTTCTCACATCTGTAGAAGGGGCTACACCAAGACAAAATACATCCCTGAGAGTGGGGACAACTTGTATACATCTGCACTGATGCTTGGCAAGTTTTCTGTACTCTCTTGGCAAGAAAGTGTCTCTTAAAGCCTGTACTACTTTAAAAAATATATAATAATAAGACTGTAGAGAAATAAAGGAGAGAAAAGAGAAAGCCAGAGCCAACGTAGTTCTTTCAGAACTATCTAGACTAACCAAGGATGATGGCACACACCTATAATACCAGCACTAGGGAGGCAAAAGCTAGACCAACAGTTCAAAGTCATTCTCGGCTACTTATCGAATTTGAGGATAGCCTGGGCTACATGAGACCCTGCCTCAAAATCAACCAACCAACCAACCCCCACCCAAAAAGTGGGGGGAGGGGGGCATGCAACAAAACCACACAGAGACTTATGTCAACTGGCTCTGACTGGCAAAAGGTACACCAGGGGCAGTGGAGGTGGCTTGGTCTAAAGTGTTGCCCAAGAGCATGAGGCCCCTCAGCACCACTTACAAAACACTCCCCGGACAGGGAGGCAGGGAAGGGGAGGGTCCCTGCATTGCTAGCCAGCCAGCTGAGCAGAATCATGTATCTCCAGATTCACTGAGCTCCTGTCTCAGCAAACCAGACAGAGAAGAGCCGAGGAAGCCCCGATGTCTATCTCTGGCCTTCACACACAGCAACCTGTGCTAGGGACATGGCTCAACAAATAGAGGGCTTGCAAATTCGAGTCCCAGCACACACCTTTAAAAGCTAGGTGTGACTGCCATATGCCAAGTGCCTGTAACCCCGGCTCTGGGGTGTGGGGCTAGGGGTGCAGACAGGAGAATGACTGGGGCTCGCTGGTCCAGCTTCAGGTTTACTGAAGACCCTGTTTAAAGGAATAAGGTAGGGAGGGAGAGAGAGAACAGGGCACTTGACATCCTCCTCTAACCTCAGAGTGCACACACTCCTCCATGCTGCCACGCTCAGCTCTCAGGAAAGGATTCTGTGGCCTGGGGTGGAAGAGGAGGGGCTCGCATACAACAGTGAGGCTAGGAATGAGACCTAGGGAAAAAGCCTTCCACTCTAAGCATGAAAAAGTGGTTATCAAGTGCTTAAAAATAAAGACTATCAAAACTTACCTGACTGGGGTTCAGTCTGAGGTTCTGACTGAGACTTTGGGGGGTGGAGGGGAGGGGGTTTGCCATATAGCTGAGATTGACTTCAAACTTGCTTTGTGGATGATGAACTTTGAACTCCTAATCCTCTTGTCTCCTACCTCCAGAATTATACGTGCGATCATACCTGGTTTATAGAGTGTTGGCAATTAAACCCAGGGCTTCACGGATACTCGGCAAGCAATCTACCAGCGGAACTACATGACCAGGGATGAAAGAAAGATCTTTAGATATTAACAAGCCTCCTCCATGACCCACTTGACCACTGGGAGCCTCTCTAATCCCACTAGCACTTGTGAGCCAGGTACTCAAGAAACGTGCAACACACACACACACACACACACACACACACACACACCCAACCATACATACTAGACTTATTCAAACTGCCCAGCAGAGCAACCTGCTTCCTTCCCACAACAAGGTGACATTAAGACACTCTATCCACAGGATCATCGCTTCCTCGCTGTCTTCCTCTCTGGCTCCTCTAAAGGGAAATTCCCAGAGAACCATGGGAAGGGCAGAGGCAGGTGGCAGGGCTTTATCCCAGACCTGGCCCTATAGGGCTCAGAGGGTTAGCTGCCTACTTCTCAGGTGCTGGTCCCTTCTGAGCACTGAGAAGTTCAGCTACTTTGTTTTTTTTTTAACCCCTTTAGCCCCAGAGGATAAGAACATGACCTCGAACAGCCTGTATCCACCTTCCCTCTAGCGTGAGCACACCATCCCAAGCTGCGTTCCCATATGCTCACCCACAGCTGAGAACTAGTCCTTTATCAGATTCTCCTCAGTTACTTCACTTTAGGGAGGCATCAGTCTCCTGCAAGGACTGTGACTGACAAGCTAAAAAACCAGAATTGATTACCCTAGAATTTTACCCTTCGAATCTACATACCACAATAGGTACAAAGCCATTCCTGTGCGATTTAATAGGCCATCCATACTTCGGTAATAATTCACTCCATGGCGTACCTTGGAAGCAGAGCCATCGGTGAAGTAAGCTGTGGAGTGTGGAGCTCGATTACAGAATTAGAGAAGTATGTTGTTGCTAAAAATACCAGGGCAGGATTCCTTTCTAAGGGTATCAGCCATTGCTACTATGGTTCTGAGTTGCTCAGAATGTACGTTAAAAACTGCAGTTAGAGCCAACCACAGGCTGAACAGCAGCTCAGAAGTCTGTGATCCTACGGCAGCCACTGACAGAACATCTTACCTGAGATGCTGTACAGGGCTAACTGTGGTCACAGAGTCTGAATTCACCTACTCTGAGAAGAACACCATTGAATCACGCTTCATAAAAACACTCAGCCACCTCCATCTGAAGATCACAGGCGTTCTGTTGTGGATCAGGGCACGGGCAGGAGGAACTCAGAACAAAACTAAAATCTCTCAAGTTTGGTACTATGAGCTGCCTAATGGGGTTGGGGGGGGGGCGCACAAGCATCCCTAAGGGGCATAAAAGGGGGACCCAAGGGGCACAGACAGAGGACACAACAGACTTAGTATAATTTATGGTCTCCTTTGTGGGTAGAAAAGATGGTGCTTATGACCTCTCGAATACCAAGCCAGCACTGTACCACTGAGTGCACACTCTAGCCCTGCTTGATACTCTTTAATCATTTTCAACAATCCTCCTGCCTCAGCCTCCCCACTACTAGGATTATAGAGGCATGTACCACCACCTCTAGCTTACTTTTTAGACTCTGAAGGAATGTTTCAGTCAGGGCTTGGTAAGGAGCAAGGCTCGGAGGCTTCAGCTAAAGCCAAATGATCAAGTGCAGGCTTATCTGGGTTCCCACAGTGGGTGGTGTTAACTTCCCAGGGGTGAGCCTGTTGGTACAAGCCCTGAAGTTACAGCATTTTACACCGAAGTATTTTGCAACCAGTATGAAATGAAGGCACACGTAGGCAGAATGTCTTTCTTGGCAAAGCAAGGTGAGATCTATATAGGATAGCCTTGGCCTCTTATGGCTTCCTTGCAGGCACACAGCATGTGTGACTGGTTACCAACTGTTCCTGAGCTCATGTATAAGCCTTATGACAATTGTTTCCCTTTTGCCCAGGTGTGTGTGTGTGTGTGTGTGTGTGTGTGTTATACATGAGCCATGTGTGTGTAGGTGTGTGTGTAGGTATGTGAGCCCACGCTTTCGTGGGGGTCAGAGAAGAATGTCCGGTGTCCTGTTCTATCACTTGCTGACGTTATTCCCAAGACAGGAGCTATGCTGGTGGCCAGCAAGTCTCAGCCATTCTTCTGTCTCCTCTTCTTGCAGCCCTGAGGTTACAGGCTTGCTTAACCACAAAAAATACAGGAACCCGGGGCTTCACTTATACTGGGCAAATAATCTACCAAGTGAGCTCTATGACCAGGGATGAAAGACAGATCTTTAGATATTAACAAGCCTCCTCCGTGACCCACTTGACCACTGGGAGCCTCTCTAATCCCACAAGCACTTGTGACTGAGCCAAATGTCCCAGGTACTCAAGGCATATGGGAACCATGCAAGGTGTGTGGCCACATGCATGCCCCCTTCCAGCCCCGGGGCTCACCAACTGTCTTTAACTTTTTATTAGTTTGTTGTGAATTTCACATCATGCTCCCCGATCCCACTTATCTCCTCCACCCCACATACCCACCCTCTACCCTTGCATCCTCCTCTCTAACAAAGAAAAGAATCTCCTGTGGAAACTGGAGTGTCCCACAGTCTACCCTTTTGCCCACATTTCTTTGCTTTCCAATGTTCATTGCAATGACTCACTGGTCTGGTATGAGGCCTCTGGCTTCTGCTACTCTATTAATCCTGGATCCTCACTGGGACTCCTCCTGTTGTTGCCTGTTATCATGGAGATCTTCAATTTTGGATCTGTAGGACTGGCCCCTACAGCAATTCAATGGGTAGATGTTGGGGTGGGTCAATTCAAAGCCCTGGGTCTGGGCCTGAATGGTATCTAAGCTGGTCAGCCCACCAACTTTCCTGCCCTCACTCAGGGCAGCTTACCTGCAACCCCTACTGCCCAGGCAAGGTGTGGGGCTGCTCTCCCAAGTGCTGCAGTTGATGAGGGGCAGGGGCCTGGGGTTCACCAATTTTTAAGATGGGTGCTGGGGACTTGAACTTGGGTCTTTGTGACTATACCTCTTATCCACTGAGCCATCTCCCTAGCACCCATTTCACTTTTGCTCATAATGACAGGCGTGCCCGTGTCTAGCACACAGCAGGTGTGTAATAGAGCCTCCAATCATTTAAATCACTTACACCATAGCAGAACTGAAGGAAATCAAAATTTGGTATTTTACCTCATCAATGTTTTTTGACTTCAACACACAAATACTTGAAAAAAACTATAGACAAAGTCAAAGACACACAACACAAATTAGAATAAAACACCACGAGTACTTACTGACAATGTAAGCCAGAACTGGAAGCAATGAAGGAGTACAAAAGACTATAGACTAGCTTGGAAAACATGTCTGGCAATTCCACAGTTACACATATGCTTAGTACATGGGCCACCTAACAGATTCCTAAGGCCTTCCTCAAGTGAATAATGCCATAGGTCTTCAAAGAGACATGTGCAAGAATGTTCCAAGAAGCTTTACTTATAATTCCTAAAAAACTGGAAATAACCCAGAATCTGCCAAGAGATGACCAGGTAAGTACACCACAATATGTGCAGGAAATGGAGTCCTCAGGAATCCAGAACTAACTAAAGTGTTAAGTCCCCAGAGCTCGCTCACCATTTCCAGAACCGATACGCTGGGCAGAGGAGAGCGCTCTGGGGGAAGGGACGTGGGTAAACATAACAGCTTTGCTGTTCTCTTATGTTTAAATACAGTTTGTGGTGGGGAGGGGATGTTGAAGTCTTTATCAGGCTTTGGTGGCAGCTCCTATACCTACTAAGCCATCTCTCCAGCCCAAGTCAAAACATCTCCTGAGTATAATTTAATTATGTGTATGTAAATTATGTCCCAACAAAGTTAATTTATTAAAAACATGAAAGAGCAAAATGTTTTTATTATTATTAAACTTTAAGGGCTAGAGTTGGCTTGGTGGTTATGAGCACGTATGTAAAGTCATGAAGTCTGGCATGGTGGCACACACCTATAACCCCAGAATTAGAAGTTAAGGCCAGATTGAGCTACACGAAATGGTGTGGGTGTGGGTGTGTGTGTGTGCATATGTGTGTGCATATGTGTGTGTGTGTGTGTGTGTGTTTAAATCAAGGCTTATGAGAAAAATGAATGATTTCAGGTCTTGAGATAGAAAATGTAAGAGAAGCTTCAGCCATAGGAAGCAGTTACAGACTAGAAGGGACATGTTCCAAGGGCATAAAATACAGCCTGGAAGGGTCTCATGGGCTGAATCTGCGATAATTTGAGCATCAAAATAATGGTTGCGACTGATTATAAAACACTGCCTGGAGAAACTCCCATGAGCCCATAGTGAAAATCACAAAGAGGGATTTATTTCCCACCATTAGGAGCAATTATTGTACTAAACTTTTTCTGTAAAAATTGATCCATACAGTTCCCTGTTAAGAACTATCAGCTACTGATAAAATTATGGGTCACTGTCTTGTGACTCCCATCGAAATGATTCAGCCAGAAGCCGTCAACAGGTGCCTTTGAGGCCCCAAATCAGGTCCCTGTGGTGCGTATCTTCATGGTAAGAGGCAAAGTGTATTATCATCCGGCACAAACCTGCCTACAGCAAGCTCAGCTTCTCTAACTGGAATAGCCCAGAGAGATCTGATGGGTTAGGTATCACCTGGCATAAACTGCCAACTGCTTAATGAAACTGATGGGACCTGGGGTCATTTAGATCTGAATTCCAGAGGACACAAGGCCAGGTTCAACAGTGTCATAAGAAAACAGGTATACCTGGGTGTGGCCTTGGATGCAAAGGGAGGGGCACATGACAGCAACAAAGCAAACAAAACATTGAAGACTTTGTTAGATACCTACAGAAACCTGAACATGTGGATGAGATGCTGTGAAGAATTACTTTGAAGTTTCCTTGAGAGGGTAACAGTGCTGTGGTTACAGAGAGCAACATGTCTGTTCCTGAGATCCACGCTGAGCTTCTAAGGGCAAAGAGCTGTTCTCCCAACTTTTATGTTCTCTGAAGGTTTGTCGTAATAAAAAGGGGGTGGGGGTGGAGATGGAGACAGCTCAGAGGACAAAGTACTCACCACACAAGAATGGAGACCTAAGTTCGATTCCCAGGACCCAGTGCTGGAGAGGCAGGAACATACCCATGGAATCCTAGCACTGGGCAGGTAGAGACAGACAGATCTGGGCCTTGCTGCCTAGCCAGACCAGCCCTGCTTGGGAAACCCCAGGTCAGTGAGACACCCTGTTTCAAAAGAACAAGACGAATGGCTTCCAAGGAAAGGAAACCAGAGGTTGACTTCTGGCCTTTACATGTTTGTACACACGGGAAAACAAGATGTGTACACACAAAAAATCTCATTGTTTAAGTCACACACACACAGTGGTGCTTTTCCACGGTCACTGTAATCCAAGACACAATAGTGCGAGAAACTGTTTTCTGAGGGCCCTGGATTTCCTGGAACCACCTCACTTCCTTTTGTGCCAATAAACCCATCACACCAGACCATGAAGTTGAGCTCTCATCAAGGAGATGAGATGCAGTCACCACTGGGGTAAAAAGAACACAGGTCATTTTAGGGAGCTTGTCTGCCTAAACCAGTTTGGGTTCTAGCCACACCCTTCTGCAAAAAGACATTAGCCTGCCGAATTCCTTTCTCTTTGTTTGTATGTTCCTTTGTTCAGCACCAAGATTATTCTTTCCCTAACAATAGGGAAGAGGTCCAGGTCAAAGCAGAAAACTGGCCCCTGATACAGATGGAGGGACAGTCTTAGCTCACTCATGACATCACCCACCCACTGATAAAGAAGAGCCTGAGTCTCAGGATGCTACAAGTGTGGTGTGCATTGTGGGTGGGAGCTGCAGACAGCCACTCCAGCAGTCTGGAGGATGCCAGACGTCTCCTACTTTAGCTGAGGAGTACCCCAACTTCTGCAAATTACAGACTCCCTCTTGTGTACCCACAGGGCTCTTCTGAGAGCCAGACATGTCTGGGGACATCCCTAGCAGCCTGGGAGGAATCCTGGGACAGACACTTAAAACACACCAATCTGTCTGCTGCTGAGTGATCAGACACCCTCGGATTTCCCACCACTGCACCGTGATGTTTCAGACAAGTTGTTTCTCCTTGAAATAAAAGAAGCACTCTTGTGCTTATCACTGTGAGAGGGAGCCCATACAATATTTCTCTCATACTGAGGTTTCTACCTTTTTGCAAGGGAAGAAAATGAAGATACACTGGTGAGAAGGGTGCAGAGGCAAGGTCCTGGCTTTTCTCCCACCCCTGGAATCAGGCCTATATTCTGAGATGAAAGGTCAGTTCTAGCCTCTCAGAAGGCAAGTGCTGGGAAGGGTGTTACAGATCAACACCCTCTACCCCAACTCACTCCCACACAGGTGGCTCTCCTATCTGGGATTTAAAGGAGCTAAATCCACCTGGAAAGAGCTTGCTCCAAGTGTCCCAGGGATACAGAATCACCCCCTATGAAGAATGGCAGCTCCAGGGCATGGATGAGGGCATAAGCCATCAGACACTCAGCTCTGCAGAGATAACAAGCTTACTTCTGGTGCCGGCTGCTGGTACTTCTCCCATGTCCCTCATATACTATAGCCTATGCCTCTTGATGAGTTCTATTTTTCCAAGAATACCAAAGCACTTCATCCAAGGCTTGTTCTTGGCTCTTAAATGTCCCTTGAAGACCTGTGTGTTGACAGACAGTGCCACTGAGAAATGGGAACATCTTTAATAGGTGGTGCCTGGGAAGAGGTCAGATGACTGGGGTCATGCCCTTGAATGGGGCAGCGACACTCCCTCTTTTTCTCTCAACATCTTCCCAGCTAAGTGAAGTCTTGCTCAGCACACAGTCCTGCTGTGGTGTGCTACACCTCAGGTCGGATGTTGAGCAATGAGTTCAGTCAATCATGGACTGAGACCCCCAAAACTGTGGATCCAAGTACAGCTTTCCTTAGGTACTTGTCACAACGGTGGAAAACTAACAGCCTCAGATCCTTACTCACATTGGAGCCGGGAAGCTGTCAGCTTTCTTGATGAACCTCAGACAGCTCGATGGTGACAGGACTTCCCAGGGATCCAAACATCTGTCCCGTGTTGTGCTCAATGCTAAGGTGACTCAGACGACATGTCTCACTTGTCCTCTCCTGTCAACAGCAGGGTGGTCACGTGCTCTCCAAGGCTGCATGGTGAACATCTACCCTTCTTCCACAGGGAGCCTACAGTAGCATCCTCAGTCCAGGACCATGGACCACCTTTATCCTCTGAACCACTTTTAGTGACATGCAATTTCCCCCAGATGCCCAGACTGGAGCCAAACGTGGTGGCCACAGGAGAAAGTGCCCTTCCTCCAAGCCTCCCCACAGAGGCATCTGAACCACTACTGGTTACCATACTCACCACTCTCATTACCTGATCGTGAGGTAACTGATGAAGGCCTACAGCCATGTCCAGATCACATTTGCTTTTAGTTTCCTGAAGCATTTCCAACACGTAGCACATGAACAGATAGTTCTACCCAACACACTGTACCACTGTACCACACCCCAACCACGTGACACGTGCAGCCAAGTCCAGACATCCTGGCATCTGCAGTGTGGAAAATGTGTGCTTAAAAGAAAGTCAAACCAGCTCTGCCCAGTCTTTCACGTGATCCTCAGTTATTCCCAACCTGGTGTGTCTCAGCTTCACACACCCGGCATCCTCTTTAGATGACCCGTTTGTGTTCTGTTCTGCCACCACCAGATCACCCACACACACCTTTCCCTGGAGCCCCACAAACAAATTCACTCTCCTCCTGCCCCTCCACCCCTGAGCTGTGGTGTGCCCATACCCTCACCCACACCAGAAGACTTGGTCCTACATTCTTCTTTCCTGTCTGCCTGCCCCACCAATGAGACATCAACCTCTATAATGTCATGTTGAAGTCACCTGTCCCTCCCCACTACTGCTAATACACTCAACCCATATCACCCCTCATGGAGTCCCTGGCCATAGCTGGACTCTAACCAGGCCTAACTGCCACCCTGCCACCTTCACCTCCTGACTCTAGACTCTCAAAAGCTCTTTCAGAAAATACTCTAACTTTGTAGGCCTGAGTGTCAATCAAGCCATTCCCAGTAGGGTACCTTCCATCTCCCCCATTCTGTCTCAAGCTTTTCCCTTTCCTCTCCCACCGACTACTTCTGTAAGAGGCATGAACATCCATCTGTGTTTTCGGATCCAGACATTGTCCCGACACACCTGCTCCCCAGAGTGGCATACTGAGCTTTCGAAGGAGTTGGGTTCAGTTGCCATGTGACAGATTACCCATCAGTCTCTTTGTGGATAAAGTGAGACAATAAGCACCCACTTTGTAGGAAGCTGGGGTCATTACATAACACGGAAAATGCCTGACAAAGATGGTAGTATTTGCTGCAAAGAAAACATGAGCAAAATCTTAGAGGTCACCTTGAACAAGATTCATCTAAGGTACGGTCTCTAAAGAGAGTCTGCCATGGGGAGGAAGGTGCCTGCTGGATCTAGCACACAGGTGGGGGTGGGTGGCCTGACAGTGCCCATCCAAATGTCCCCTCGACACCCTATTGCTGATAACACTGGAGTAAACTCAGTGTGTAGGGCTGAGCCTCTCTCCCTTCGTCCTCAGTTTTTTGGCTGGAGTCCCTACCATCTGTGAATTACACTGCAGAGGCCAGGTTCCCGATGATTTCCGTAAGACCTCAGGGAGCCAGAGCTAAACATATGTCTCACAAAAACACAAAGTGATTCATATGCTTTCGTCTATTAATTGGGAAAGCAGGCTTTTTTATCAATGTCTAAATTTTGACTAACAGTGAGAGAAATGCTGTGTTCCTTCCACGATGAGCGGCACAGCGGCAACATCGTTAGACACGCTGGGCTTCTCTAGAGAAGGTGGAGTGAGGTGAGGCTCAGACAGTAAAGGGGATGATGGGTTTTAAGTAAAATTATGAGTTTCAGTGTCCGAATTCTGTAGACTTTGTTAACAGATTTATTAGTGTTAACTCGATGGCTTAAAAACAGACAGATATTTGCTTTCTCATAGGCTAGAAACCAAAAATCAGGAAGTCATCAGAGTCATGCTCCTGAAGGCTCTAGGGCCCATCTTTATGTGTAATCCCTAGTTCCTGGTGGCCCTCTGCAAGACTTGCCGTTTCCTTGTCTCTGCAGGGTCTGTCTATTTTCAATGTCCTCCTTGCAATGTATCTTAAGTCTTGTGGGAATCCTTATTAGAAGGAAGTAGAGAGCTGGGGGAACGGCCTAAGGGGTAAGAGCACTTACTGTGCATGTATGAGGACCCAAGTTCAGAAACCCTCGTAAGAGCCAGGTGTGTAGTGTAGTGTGATCATCTGTAATCACAATGCTCCTGCAGGGCCACGGGGGACGGGAGGCAGGGACAGGAGAACCCCTGGATGCCGGAAAGTCAATTACGCTGTCAGCGTAACAGACAGACAACAGGGGCCTTCTCAAAGAGAGAGGAAGGTGAAGAACACACACACACAGACACACACCCATACCACACACATGCACACATGTGTGCAATAAGTAAGTTACTGGGGATGTTGCCAATGTGTATACGCAGGACTCTTGGTCAAGCTGTAATCCTATCATCTAAGAACTCAAGCTAGACACCTCACGGCTGATCTTTTTCAAAGGCCCAAACTATTAATGGTGTGTGTGTGTGTGTGAGAAATTTCTCTCTGAATAACAAAGACTGAGACCAAAAGGAAACCAGGATATGGCTAATGTTCTCTCTGGGTCTGAAACTCAGCTTGTACCTGAGGGAAAAGAGGGAAAACACCTCAAAAATAACGTAGACTAAGTAGCTAACCATGGAGAGAAACCAGGGTGTACACACACAAAGGTCTGAACATGGAACACTGAAAACCGGATCCTCCTCAACTCAGCAAGCCCATGGGTATAGGCTCACATGCAAATGCCCTGGGCACCCACAAGCACCAGCAACTATTAAGACTGAGTGAACCAAACATTCCGATCTCCAAGTGCAGAGTGACTGGGGTGGAGTTGAGGGGCGGGATGGACTCAACCCCAGAATTATGTTTTAGTTATTTCTTGTCAAAGTAACACTCACTGAGACCACTGGAGAGAAAGAGAAGGCATCCCTAAGGCATCCCTGAGGCATCGAAAGTCACCTGCTCCCAGGTGGAATGCAGCAGACCTGGTAAACAGTCAAGTCACCTCAAGGAAGTGGCCTCTAATTAGGGCAAAGGTGAGCAGGATCACCTGGTGTTGCTTCGCCCTGCTCAGACTGCCATAACAAAATGCCACAAACTGAGTAGGGGGGTCACACAGCAGACATTTCTCACAGCTCTGGAAGCTCAAGTCCAGCTACCAGATCCACTTGCTCATAAGACCTCTCTCCCTGGCATCAAGGCTGTCATCCTTTGGTCCCCACATGGCCTTTATCCCGTGTACCTGCATAAGACCATACAGGTGACAGGAAGTCTCTCTCTTCCTCTTTTAACCAATCTTATCTCTCTCGATTCTCACAAAGCCGCCAATCCAGTCTGATCACAGCCATTCTTGTCACCTCATCTGACCTCACCTCTAAATGCCCTACATGAAACATATAGTAGAGGTCAGGCTTTCCCATATACTTTTTTTGAAGGACATAATTTGGTCCACAGCACCAACACAAAGAAAATGGCCATCAACATGGTACTCACCGTGCCTACTGTAGCGAAGGACTGTACTATCATGTCATTCTTTAAACAACCACATCAGAGGCTTCATTAATCCCATATCACAGATGGAAATCAAAACAATGATCTTGCTTAAGGACACTCGGTCACCAAGGAGCTAAAGTCTCAGACCTGTGTCTCTGTCTCCAACGTCTGCCTGTCTCAAGATCATTTGTGAGGGTCTGTTTTGGGGTTTTTGTTTTTGGTTTTTTCTTCCCAATTTTAAAACCTTAAAAAAAAAAATCTGTTCTAGTAATGCTTTCTTAAAACTGAGACAGACAGAAATGTATTCTAAATGAGTAGAACTGTTACTTTAAGAAAATGGTGGAGCAGTGAGACCCACTAATATGTTTTCAATCAGGAGACTGTGTTCGAGGATTTTCTCGACGCTGCTTTCCCACTTTTTAAGGGAGAAAAAAAAGGAGGAAATCCCAAAACACCAAGCAGACAATTTGCTTTTTCTTCAAGCTGACAAGCAGTATCATTTTGTATTAGATGGCAGAGAATTCTTATTACTGAATGTGCCTTTATTCTGGGGGGGGGGGGGGGTTGAGGGGCAAGGGGGAGGTAGTCTAGTAAAATAAAATACAGGTATTAAAGAAAATAAAAATGGTCCAAAGAAGCACCTCCGTAACTGAATCAGTTCCTATCACCGAATCCCCAGAAACCACCTGAGTCCTGGGCCCCCGGTGCTACTGAAGTCCCGGAGGACGGGAGCCAGCCCAAGCTAGTCCAGATGTTGAGAGGCCAGCATTGCTCACCAGTCCCTGTACTTACTACTTCAGAAAGCCTCCAAACAGGTGAGCTGAAGTAGCCACTGCTTCCAGAAAGTTCTTTCTCCAGCCTCTAAGGTGAATAATGGGTACAGCCTGCCATATTCCAGGGAGGGTGGTAGGAAACTGTATTTACTTAAGTTCAGTCTCTTTCACATCTCTATCACTGAATAAAACAAACTTAAGAGAAAGAGGTCATGAGTGAAGAAAGAAGACATGCCTGCTTCTTATGGTATCATTATTATTATAGATATGAGGGAGAAAACAGCCAAAGGCGTCTGGAAGAGTCCAGAGTGAACACGGCCAGACTGTGCAGGACCGTGTGAGCAGAGGGAGGGAGAGCAAGAGAGGATCCTCCAACCAAAACGAGAGGCCTGGGCCAAGAGACTGGAGTAACCAAAATGGCTGAGTTATATATGTGACAGGTAGGGGCTGAGGGATGCTGGGAGTAGCTGTCAGGCAACTTGGGCTTTGATATGATAATAGGCACCTCAGTTAGCCCTTTGACCCTGGTTGGAGACCTAACAAGTCACACTGAACCTAGGAAACTACCCAGCTTCCCAATGCCAGCCCTGCCTGGATCTTCTATCTGAACACAGGAGTGAGCCCATCCTCCAAAAGCAGCCTGGGATCCAGAACACAAGTGCCTCTCAGAAATAACAAGCTATTACTAAACTCAACAAAAGTGCCTTCAGATGCTCAGTAAACTGAGGTCATGCAAACATTGTATCAGCAAGAACAAAGTGGTCAATACATTCAAAACTCCAGAGGACTCCAGCCAGGCCCTCCATTCCGTACCAAGAGTCCATCTGACTCTGGCTTTCACGGTTGTGCAAGCTGGATCTCGTGACGTTATGTTCCCACCCAAACGATCTCTGTGGAAAGATGCTCCCCAAACCAGAGCTGCCCTGACTCCATACAAGGCACCTTTATGGAATTTCACCCAAGCCTCTGCCCCTTACTCTCTAGCTTCTTCCCTTTCAATGCAAACACATTCAGGTTCTTGATGAACTCCCTTGGATGGATGCAGCAGAAGCCAGACAAAGTTCTAAGCTCAGGAGGAGGGTTCAGATGCAAATCTACCAACAGCCCCACTGCATAGCTGCACACACCTCTCTCAGCCTCAGCCTCATCTACTATGAAAGCACAGAGTGACAGCTACCAACAACCAAAAGGAAAAAAGACAGTTCAGAGGTCGGACCCAATTTCATCTAGTGTTTTCTTAGACCTGTGATAAGGGAAACACGGTGCCACTGCACCGTGAGTCACCTACACCTTCCCCATCATCGGTCTGCATAGAAACCAAGAAGCTGACTCCTTCACCCTCTTACAGAAAGACCCAAGGAGCAAGGGTATATGCGACCTTACACAACTACTACTTTGAAAGTTCACTGCTCCTACTAGGCTGGAATTTCCCCCAGGCAGAGTTCGGTGCCCTTCATCTCCCTTCCCTGTGCCTGACACCAGCCTATGCTAATGCCTTAAATCTACACTGGCTAAATGAGTGAGTTCTAAGAAGTTAAGGGTATCACCCAGGAATGATGCCAGTACTCTCTTACTTATGAATTCTATTGCTGGGTAGAAACCTTATCAAATTTATCTCTACGGATATAGGAAGTCCTTAAAAATAAGCCAGAAACCAAAACTAATAAATGCAGACTTCAAAACAGATACTTAGGTAAAATTAAAAAACAAACAAACAAACAAACAACAACAACAAAACCCCACACCTCCATGGGTCACAGCTGCCATTCCTTGTAAGGAAGGTTAGAACTCTCTACCTAATACCAGAGGGAACAAACGGGCCCATGTCACAGGAAGGATCTGTGTGCATTTCACCAGTAGTGCCAATTCACAGGCAAAGACTAACGTTCCAGGACATTCTGTGTAATTAATGAAACGAAGAAGCACACAGGCTTAAGTGTCTCAGAGGTCAGAGCAGAAATCACTTATAAAAACAGAGTGCATGTGACAATTCCATGAAAAGGAAAACGAAGCACATGTAAATAGCACCAGGCCATGTCTTTCCTAGCTAATCAGTCCTTAAAGAAGGGAGGGACCCTGGGAGATCCAACAGTGAGAACATATGACTAAGCCCTGTCTGAATGGGTGATCTGTTGGACAATCAGGTACACTCTAACACTAAGGTTTTGTATGAAGGACAGGAATGGGAGTTTGCTGTTATAGCCACTTGGGTTTGTGGCTACCCGTGTCTTTTAGTCCTCTTGCAATGTAAATGTAGAGGGATGCCTCAGATTTAATGTAAATTATCTCACTATGAGGATTAGGAAGTGGAGGAGAGAATCAGAATAAAACTACATAGGTTGCAGCTGATGATATAATTAATTAATCCTTTACTTGAGTTACGCTATACAGCTCACTGGACATCATTAAAATCTTACCTAGTTAAAATGGAAAGACAGAACTCAGAACCCCTGAAGTTCCCCCTCGCTCTACACACTTCAGCATAATTACTTGAGAAGCTTTTGAAAACAGATATCCAGGGCTGGGGAGGCTGGGGAGCTGCTTCTCGCACAAGCATGAAGACCCAAGTTCAGATCCACAGGACCCATGTTAAAAGCAAGATATGGTGCCGTGAGGCTGTAATTCCCTACGCTGGGGAGGCAGAGACAAGAGGACGCCTGGGGCTCTTGGGTCAGCGAGCTCTAGGTTCAGTCAAAGGCCTTGTCTCAAAATACAAGGACAGTGATTAAAAGGGACAGTGACGTCAACCTCTGGCTTTCACACAAGACAAGTGTGTGAGCATGCACCCACACCCACACAGAGGGGGGGGGGAGAGAGAGAGAGAGAGAGAGAGAGAGAGAGAGAGAGAGAGAGAGAGAATGAATGAGAATGGCCAGTTCCCATACAACAGTTCCAGGGGTTCTTAATAAGTCCATGACACCTGCCTTCCCAGCACTGTTATTCTAAGAGCTGGTGATCTGAGACACACATACTGCAGGATACATCACTCCGGGCAACAGGGAGCAGAAAGGGCTGTGTGCTGACCTGGCCTGGTAGCTGTGATGGGTACCAGGGGAGGCCAGAAAAAGTAAGAAGATGATTCAAAAACCAAGAGATGAGGGCTAGTGTACTAGGTGGGGAAGAGATGGAGAGTCACTCAGGGGCAGAAGCAAAGGACCTTACTAAGTCATCAGGTGTGGGGCTAAAGACAGGAGCATCCCACCAGAACCCAGGCTACATACTTTGTGTCCTCCAGTGTCCTCTGCACAGAACCCTGCATACTCTAAGAACCTGGTAAATGCAGTTGAATCCCAAAGAACAAGAGGGTTACCACCTCATGCCCCTGTACCCTGAACCTCCAAGCTACCAAACCCAGAGGGTGGAGCAGAGAAGGGCCTCATTCCACTGCTCTATAACTTGTGAAATAACAGAATGGTCAGCAGGATTCACACCAACAGTACAAGTCCACAATCAATCAAAACAAGAACCATTAAATAAATATAAGAATAAAGCATTTAAAATAAGAAGCCAGCTTCTGAAGACTTTTCCTTGTTTCAATAGAAATCTGGTCCATACACTCAGCCCAAAATGTGATGTCTCCATCAAATCCCTTCCCTCAGAGCTCAGGGAACCCTGCAGAAGAGGAGGTGGGCCTTTGTGTATACATTGTGGCTTCCAGATTACATTATTGGTGTTCTTATGAGATTCTTGAATGTGCGAATGAGTGGGTCTCTGTTTCTTGTGCCTTCTCTTGGACTCCCTTCCTTCTGTTTGCTTGCTTTGTCCAATTCCAATGTGTTAGTGCTTGTTTTATCTTATTGCATAACATTTTATTATTATCCCTTGGAGGCTTTTTTGTTTTCTACTGAGAGACAAAAGGGGGTGAATCCAGATAAGTGGGAAGGTGGAAAGAAACTGGGGGAGTGAAAGCAGGAGAGGAGACTGATCAAGATGAGTTGTGTAGGAGAAAAATCCATTTTCAATAAAAGAAAAACAAATTACAAAAATAAAAATAAAAAAAAAAAAAGAAAAGAAAAAGAAATCTGGTCCATGTCAATGAGCCCTATGGGAAGCACTGAGTATCAGCTATGGTCTTTCTGTCATCGATTTCTGGGCAACAAAACTCTTGATGTCGTAGAGGTAGGAAGCTAAGGCACCCAGGGACTGCACTCAGCAACAGCTACTGGCTCCCTACTGCCTTCAGGATACCTGAAGCTTTGAGCCAGGTCCCCAGTCCTACTGCCTTCAGGACAGAGTCCTGGCCCCTCAGCACAGCACTCAAGAAGTTGCAGTACACCTTGGCTCTCTTCCCAAACCCACTTGTCTCTCCCAGCCACGGGAACCATCTGCTTCAATACTGAAGAAAGTCTCAGAAAGTAGCTCAGACGCTCAGCAAGTCACCAATGCTCTCAGAACCTCTAATTCCACCGTGTAAAAAGCCTGTGCTATCTAATTTACAGTTGTTGTGAAGCTGTAAGACCCTGGACACAAATGGTTCTCACCATTCCACCGAGCCTCAGCAGACCCCTGTGGAAAGTTCTGATCTCAATTTTCACACTCAGTGTCATTCCCACCTCTGCGTCCCCGTTCACGCTGACGGCCTGCAGCGCCCTCCTTCTGACAGCAGCTAATACAATCCTTTCTTCTCCTTGGGCCCCTCCAGTGGCACTGCTGTCCAGGATGGGCCATTTGCTCTGCCAAAGCTTCAACTCATGTAACTCTGGCCACTGGCCAACCCCTTGGCAATCACCCAATGTCTTCCTGGTCTGCTTTAATTTTCACCCAGTCTCCACTACTGGAGTTCTGTGAAGTTTTTGTATCACTGGTCCCTGGAATGGAATAATCTGTCACATTTCCCCCCATTTTGAAAAACAGTATGATGACATGGCTGGTACACGGTGGCAGATTGCTCAATCTCTGGATCTGGAAAATTAGGACAATGTGTGTTAGACAGCTGGCATTTATTCTTGCCTACATCAGGGACCTCGAGTTCACTCAACCCCATGACCATAGGACATTTGAGGGCAGCTGGCAGGAAGAAGAAGACACCAAAGAACAACGAACATTGTGGTTGTTAGGGGGCCCCCACTGCAGGTCTACGGAAGTGAGAGAAAGGTGAAAGCATCACCTGCATGCAACACAGTCTCCTTTCCGGATGCTGTAATAGTTGCTGAAAAAGCAACTAGGAGAAAGGAAGGTTTTACTTGAGCTCACAACTCCAGGTCACACATGGTCCACAATTCAGGGAAGTCAAGTGGCAGGAACTTGAAGCATCTTGTCACATCCACAGTCAAGAAAACAGAGAGAATTCTTAGTGCTCTCGGCCAGCTTTCTCCTTTTTAACTAACCAAGGATTTCTGTCCAAGCCAAGGGAATGGTGCCACCCATAGTGGGTAAGTATAATCAATACAATCCCCACACATGCCCATAGGACAGCCTGATCTAGAGAGTCTCCCACTGAGACTCTGTTCCCAGATGATTCTCAGTCCTGTCAAACTGACAATTAAATCTAACCATCACTACAGTGTAAAGAAGCAGGAGGGGTTCCTGGTACAGTCCTAAAGTTGCCCGGTATGCTGATATCCACCATCTTTAACAGCCTTTACCACTAACTCCTCAAAAATGAGTGTTGTCCTCACAAAGCTTGCTTGCTTTGGAAATAAGGAATTACTGTGTAGCCCAGGCTGGTGCTGAACCTGGCATCTCCTATCTCAGCTTCCAGAATTCAAGGATGACAGCCAGATGTGTGTCACTATGTCAGGCATCTAGTGTTTTTATTTTCAGTAATAAAATGGTTTCTGAAGATGGGAAACAGAAGTATTTTATTACATGGATATTCTGAGGTTAGGGCTCACACTATAGAGCCCCAGAAAGGCAGTCTTCCCAACAGCTGTCCTGAGTCCTCAGCCCCACCCCTGCTCTGCCCAGGGATGAGCACCTGACTCATCTGGAATGATGATAATGCACTCACTACACACTACACGACGGTGAGGATGGACGCCTGCTTGCTGGACACTGGGACTGGACCACTCATCACAGAGGCAGACACACACATTCCAGCACAGCGAGACATGGGGAGGGAGTCGGCAGACACTGAGAGCCATGTGGAGGAAGCCAGGACGCTAGACCAGATCCCCAGAGAAAAGCAGTGATGAGTGTCCACGTGGTCGCAGGAGGACAGGACCAGTTCCAGCCAGAGCAGACCTGAGGTAAGCTGTGGTGCTCTTGGGCTCTGCTGGACTGCTTATTATATCCCGAGATAGATATTCTTTTACTTAAGCCAACCGAGGTGGCTTTCTTTTCCTTGTAACCAAATATTCTCTGACTATAGCATTTTGTCAAACCAAACAAAACCACTCCTCTAGGAAAACCCTCTTATAATCTATTTCAACTGACAGCAACTATTTTTGTCTGATTTATCACCACCGAGCGCCCTTCCTCTGGAAGGGGGAAGAGCTGCGATCTCTCTTAAAGCTAGGCTAGTTTTACACCAGCAGGGCCAGCCTGTGTGTGTAGCCCTTCATAATGCATTTGAACTAGTTTTGGTCAGCTTACCCTCCACTCCAGGAAAGCAAGGGAGCCACATCAGTAACTCCGTTGCTAAGGCAACTGCTTACTTTCCATATCAACTGCACACTCGTTGCTATGGAGACACATATACAAGAAAAATCCTTCTCTGGCCAGGGACCAGATGGCAGGGAACTCACCGAAGTCTTGGGGTAGGGGACTTTGTTAAGTGGGATGCTGAGTGGATGTGTCCTGGAGTGCATTTCTCATCTACAGGAGATGCAGGGCTACACCAAGCACAGTGAGAAGTGGCGTCCTTATTGCAGAAAGCAAAGAGCTAAAATACAGGTCTGACTTCTTTCTGACTGAGAAGCAATCCGGGAATCCTTGTTTCCGTTACCTGTGCACTTATTACATTTGTTCCGTTGTCTCTGCATATCTCCTAACTTACACCTGTACCTGACTTCTCATTGAGCTTCAAGTTCGTATATCAAACACTCAACTTGATGGCTCTATTTAGGTAGTTTAACAGTATCTCAAAAAAGAGACAGACAGGCAGACTGAAGACAGACAGATAGACAAAAACATTGATGCTCGGCGTGGTAATACAAACTTTTAATCCCAGCACTCGGGATGCTGAGGCAGGTGGATTTCTGTGAGTCGGAGACTAACTAGGGCTACATAGTAAGACCCTGTTTCTAACAATAAAACCCTATCTCAAACTGAACACTGCCAAAATTCCTACCCTACCTCCCCACCCAAATGTGCCCATGTCCCTGCACCCACAGATTCTGATCTTGAAGCAAGCCAGAAGCACCACTTGAAGCACCACTCAGAAGCCTTAAAGGAAATTCTCTTCTCCTGCCCCTTTAAATGTCCAATTCTTCTGCTTCTAATACGCTTCCTGAAGCCTTCTTGCTGCTCTTTGGACCTTCGCAGCTGTTACTACCTCAGGGCCTTTGCAGGGCTTTATCCCTCTTGCTGTCCAAGGCACGCCCAGCCAGTCCCTCTGAAGAGCCTCCTGCACTCACGCCTCCCAGCCCCATTCTACTGCATTATCCTCTGCCTTTCTCCACCTCGTCCGCGGCCATCACGACCTGCCTGGCCCACACAAGGGAAGGGCTGTTTAGCATTTACCTGCTCATCTTCCACCCCCATTCTGAGAACAGTCTAGGATCACCCAGTTAGCTGTCATCCAGTGTCTGTCAGTTCACAAGCAGGTACAGCCTTCGCGAACCATTGCTAAAATGAAGGGAAGCGACTTTCTCTGCAAATAGAGTTAATTTCTACTTTGTAAACTATGTGTTCTTTGAGGTCTTCAGAGCTTAGCACAAAGACTATCGCCTTCCATGACGTCATCCACAGCTGATTCATCCAGCATCCCAGGACTTACACCAGCAGTGCTTAGGGGTGAGGGTAGGAGGCTCTATGTCCTGGCTCTGTGCCAAGCAGCTTGGAGTCAGTGCTCACATGATTTGACCTTTCTTTCTAAGACAGCATATACAAAGGTTCTGCTTCCAGTGTCTTCAAGCTAATGACATTAGTTAAATCACTTATAGGTCTTGTCCCTAGAGGAGGACAGTCACAGCCTTCCAAGAGACACTTCAAAGGGATCAGGTAAGCGGAGGGGAACACTGGACTAGAGCCCCTAGGGTCCAGAGGAGACCTCGAACACCTTGCGAGCTGTAAGGGGAGAGACGAGGGAGCAGCCAGCTCTGCCAGTATTTACTGCCTCCTGCTGAGTTCAAGGCGCAGGTACTCAAACAAGCCCAGGCGGGAGAGCTAGCTCAAAATCAAAGCCTTTGCTCTGTTCCTGGAACTGCCTGTAATCTTACAAAGCAAACCATCAGGTTATTATTAAAAGACCAACTTTAGGCACAACTATCTTCAACGATATAGTTTCTTGTTTTTCTCTTACCATCTTGGCACACACACCATCTTCACCTCTACCAAGCTACTGCTTTTGAAGAAATCCAATGCAATTTAACCAGAATATCTTGAAATAAAACTCTAGTTAAGTGTACCGTTTTTAAAGAAAGACTGGATTGGCGACTTTAAGCTGTCCTTGTACCCACATCTTTCCACTAGGTCCCCACTGTGGTTTACAGAACCTTCCAGCCACCACCTCTCTCCTTCCCTTTACTCTGACACTGTCCCAACACTTCTCTTGTCCAGTAACATGAGCCTCCACACCCAGACCTTTGTGACAGAAGATCAGGCTTAGTAACTGTGTGTGTGTGTGTGTGTGTGTGTGTGTGTGTGTGTGTGTGTTTGGGGGGGGGGGGGTGTGCCACATCAAAACTACATTTCCCAGTCTTCCTTGTAGCTAGAAGAGGTCATGTGAGTAGAGGATAGCCAATGAAATTTAAAAAGCAACATTAAAGGGAGAGTCCCCAAAACCTGCTAATTCCACAGGACCCTATTTGTCTTTTCCTTCATTTCTGCAGTGGCTGATGCCATCCTGGACCACGAAACACTTGAACAGAAACCAGCAATGCACCAAAAATAACAGCAGAAGACTCATCCCTGTGGCAGAGCAATACTTGGCTAGCTTGCTTACATCAGCAGCATTTGCCTTTTCTACACCAGCCGTGCCTCAGCCTATCTGTTCCTATCGCAGGGCACCTAAGACTGTTTACAACTCACTGGAGCGTTTCCTCCCCTGGACTATTAACCAGCCCATCGTTAAGGCTTCCTCAGCTCCTAAGGCCTTGCTCTTTGAGGGAAAGCCTCCCTGGCCGCCTTCACGTGATGCCAATCAGACACTGATCCAGCGTGCTTCTGGGACTTATGGTGGCTTGTTCATTTTTATTCCATATTCTGTCTGTGGAATGTTAGCTCCCACAACAAGAATCACACCTCACTTTCCACAGAACCTTCAACATCACCAAATAATTCTCCTGAAGAATTAAGTAGAGGGTACTACCAACCTCTTATCATGAAGGCACAACTTGAATAAATACTGATGGTCTAAAACAGGCCAGCGTGGGAGAAAATCCAAAGGACTGACTGGTGAAGGCATTTACTATGCACTGAGAGAAATCACAAATAAATTAAAACTGATGAAGCCAGACCCTATCCACAAACACAGTGCCATCGAGATGAACGTTACAGTAGCAGCAGACACTCCACAACTGTGCTTCTGGGGCTTTGTTTAGTTTCCAGACAGGGTCTCACTAGCCTAGGCTTGCTCTCTGAGCACCAGAGGCTGTTCTCTCCTGTACTGATCCTGCAGCCTGCACCTACCAGGTGATGGGACTATGGGTGTGCACCACCTGTGCCTGACCAACCCTAAAGGGATTTTCAAAGTTTCTGTTTCAAGTAGAAAAACCAGTGTATTGGGAAGGCACTGGAATTTTCCATGAAGGCTACAACTTCCCACCATTTTACCAGCATTTAAAAGCACTTAGATGGGCAGGGCTTATATGGTAGAGCAAACCATAAGGATGGGCATGGCAGGACAGCCGGGCAAGTACAGCAGGAACAAGGCCTGTGAGCTCCATCCCTAGCACCACATGAAAGTTAACAAGAATATGGATTAATCTCAGTATTTATCGCTTCTTTTGAAAGAAGCAGACCCTAGCCCTTTCAGGTGTGCCAGCTTCCCATTATTTACTGCTGAGAGCTATCCTGCAGCTGAAATGGAAAGCCCAAGGCATCTGCAGCTCGACAGGAAGATCTGAACACGATCTGTTGGTAGTGTGCTGAGGAAGAAGCTTTTGCATTGAGATAGCCTTGGTTCTTCACAGCTGAGAGTGCGATGCAGACGGTAGAAGAAGGAAGTTTCCTAGGGGCACTGTGAGACCTCCACAAGGAACATCAAAATCTTCCTGGGAAGTCACTGCGGGGCCTGCAGACCGTGCATGCACAACCCAGGAAGAGCCAGGAAAGCAATGATGAGAGAAGCAAGACACAGAGGGATGAAATATTATAGTAATCAACAAGGGGCTTTCTGGAGAAGTTTCACTAGCTAAGAGGTTCTGTAGGTGGAGCTCATAGGACAGGGAGGCCTGTGAGCAGCTCTCACACCTTGTGAGGTAGCTAACAGGCATTTGCAGGCTTGGAGGCCATTGTGGACAGACACTTACAATGCACTTTGGACCCCACCTCCCTAATCCCATATTTGCATAGAGCGAGAGGGATCAACTCTGCCCACAACTCTTTAGGATTTAAAAGACTAAAGGAAAAGGTGGAGGCTGGGAGGCTTTGCTGAGGCCCACTAAGGGAAAGCTACTTCCTCCAGGTCCAAAGAATAGAATGTGAACCTTGTGTGGCTCCCTGGATGGAAACATGACATTCTAAGCCATCCCAAACACTACATACTGTATCAACTCCTTTAAGAGGTAATCCATCTGGGCCTGTCAATCATCTGTACAGGAGACCACCCCTCAGGAACGCTGATTCACCAGGAGATGTGCTATGGAGATAATATGGAATAATAGTTACTCCCCTAATGAGATGAAGTGCTTGTGCCTGGGAAGCCCCTCCCCCGTGCAGCCGACAGCACACCTTCATTACTTCATTACGGAGTCTGACTGCTCTTCTGAGCTCTAACTGAACTTTTTCTTTTCCCTTTCCGTCTCTTCTTTGGAAACGCGACTTGGCCGGACAGTCTGGCGCTTGCCACTCTTTCTCTGATGAAGACCCTCTTCCCCTCGTAAGCTGCTTGCCAGCCTCCATTGCTGAACCTGCCTACTTTCTTGGGCCCCCCAACTCAAAACGTATGGCTACTGCTTTCCCTCTCCTCCAGCTTCTGCCTCCCAGCAGCTACCATGAAACACAACTCGCCCACCCTGTTCTTTTTCTCTCAAACTCTAAGGAAACTATCCTAGAGCTTCCTTCTGAATCAGTGGTTTTTAAAGTCCCACCCCCTAGGTATTGAATTTAGGGCATCATCATCACAATTATTATTTTTAACTCCTGGTCACCTCCATCCCTCAATCCTCGCCCCTTCCCTTCTCCTCTGGGTGGGTGGAGGCCCTCTGGGTATCCCCGCCAACCCTGTCACTTCAAGTCTCTGTGAGGCTAGGCTCTTCCTCTCCCATTGAGGCCAGACAAGGCAGCCCAGCTAGAAGAACATATCCCACGTACAGGCAACAGCTTTTGGGATAGCCTCTACTCCAGTTGCTTAGGATTCTCATGAAGGTCAAGCTGCAGATCTGCTACACAGGAGCAGAAAGGCCTAGGCCTGTGTATGTTCTAACTTGACATGACATTCTGGTAAAGAACACTATTGTCGCCGGGCAGTGGTGGCGCACGCCTTTAATCCCAGCACTTGGGAGGCAGAGGCAGGTGGATTTCTGAGTTCGAGGCCAGCCTGGTCTACAGAGTGAGTTCCAGGACAGCCAGGGCTACACAGAGAAACCCTGTCTCGAAAAACCAAAAAAAAACAAAAACAAACAAACAAACAAAAAAAAAACAACAACAACAAAAAAAAAACCACTATTGTCACTTAAGAGTTAATCCAAAGGTAGGCAGAAGAGATGGCTCCGAAGAACAAGTACTGGTCTTGCAGAGAGCTTAGTTACCTGTATCCTCAACCTCCCAACCGCCTGTAACGCCAGCTCTGGAAATCACATGCCTCCTGTAACAACTGCACATACTCACACGTGTACACACACACATACACACACACACATGCACGCAAGGCAGGGCTGTCTTCCTTCTAAAGAAATCACCAGTTAAACATACACTGACTAGTGTATATCCGGAAACAGAAACGCTCTGGGAGGCTGGAATAAGAGGCCTCGATGCATAAGGGAAACTATCAGATTGTTACTCATGGTGGCACACACCTTTAGTCAGCACACAGGAGGCAGAGGTAGGCCCAACTCCAAGTTCCAGGCTGGCCTGGTCTACAGAGTGAGTTCCAGGACAGCCAGGGCTCTACACAGAAACCCTGTCTCAAAAACAAAACAAAACAAACAAACAAACAAGAACAGAAAAAAATCCCATCTACCAGGAGGCACCAGGAGAACAGAATAAATGAAGGCCAGGACCAGAGGAGAACGTGTGCACCCTACACTTACTATGTCTCTCCTGTTTACCCTCTATTGTTCTTTATGCTGTACCCCCAGAATTAGCCTGGACTCTCCTATGCTATGGGCATAACACGGCTGTGCCACTGTGACACTAAAACAAAATCTCAAGAACAACGCAGTATTCATCAGCACTTGCTATGCTGCCACTGAATTCAGATAATGGGTTAACAGTGCCCCAGACACGGAAGACCCCAAGGCCAAACAGCACTGAGCCACTTGCAATGCCTGCTTCTACACACAAGAAAACTGAGGATCCAAGATGGCCAGGTACTGCCAACCAACCACTAACACCAGACTCAGAGTCCTGCTCCAAACTCAGTCCTGGATTGGCTAAACCTCGGAGCCACCTCTATAGGCCAAAATTGTATTCAAAGCCATCAGCCTTGTATATAGTAAGCACACTTTGTACAGTGTTTCCTTTATAAACCTTCTGCTGACAATAATTTTTTTTTTTGTTAAAGTGGAAAGAAGGGAAATAAATAAAAAGCATGGAAATAGAAACACACATACCTGCTCCATTCTAGTCTAGTCTATAAAAATTAACTGCATTTTTATTTCTCATTTGCAAGTCCCCAGAGAAGTCAGTACATGCTAAATACAAGTCTAGACACTTGTATCTAGGAGAGAAAAAAAAAAAAAATGATCCCAGACTTTAAAAAAACATGACCTTCATTGATCTCAGCAAAGATCTCCCACTGACAACCCGGTAACATGAAAGACAGATGTGGAAGTTCACAGGATAGGGAGCAGCTGACCCCTGTGAACCAGGCTTGACCACAGCATCCCCACGGCAAGCTGAGCAGGCTTTCAGGACCACAGACCCTCCCTCTACACACTGAGTTCCCAGAGAAGGGGACTAGAAGTCAGCAGATGATCCTGGAACCCACTTCCCTTTCAGGGGATGGAGACAAATTCAGGGATATCACATCAGGTATAGTGTAAAGTACTCTGAAGACCCCAGTGTTGGGTGCCTTTAAAAAAGAGAATGAGAGTCAGATAGTGGCAGTGGTGCAAGCCTTTAATCCAGCTCTCAAGAGGCACAGACAGGAGGATCCCTGCCTGGTCTACAAAGTGAGTTCCAGTACTACCAGAGCTACACAGAGAAACTATCTCAAAACAAAAAGGAGGGGGTGGAGGAGGAGACAAGGGGGAAAGGAAAGGACACAGGTGTAATATACTCAAACAATCAAACCCTGCAAGAGGCCCTACAACCAAGTGTAACCCTGCCTAAGTCATGTTGGGGGTCCTAATTCAAACATCTAACAATCTTGGGTATTTAATACCTGGATTAGATGACATCTAATTTTGGGGGGTAGTTGGAGGAATAAAGTATAAACAGACACACAGACTGGCATACATAACAAATTATGGATTATTCTCCTACACTCTAAAGTATGTTGAAATAAAATGACTCACAATCTAAATTTTCTTCCAAGTACTTCAGCAGTAGCAACAGTGACAAAAAAAAAAAAAAAGAAAGAAAGAAAGAAAGAAAGAAAGAAAGAAAGAAAGAAACCAGACAATTCTCAATTCTCATTAAACCCTAGCTCTAGACATGGATCATGGGGTGACAGAAGCCCAAATTCTATCCACTTTGGCTAGCTAAAAATGCCCATGATTAAACAAAAACAAATTTAACCTGTCTTTTGAAGCACTTTGAGGGATAAAACAGAAGCAAAGCCGTATTTTCTCGACTTAATTGAGAGAAAAGGTTCTTGATGAAATCTGAACACTAAGGGAAAAGAACAAAACCCAGGCCTGGAATCCAAGCACGGGAGATGGAGGCAAGAAGATTAGGAGTTCAAGGTCACCCAAAGACAAACATCAAGGTCAAGGCTTACCTATTTGAGGCCCTGTCTCAAAACAAACTGACTAATAAATTAAAAAATGAAAGGCCTCTCCCTGGTTCCAGGACCTTACCTATAACACCTAAGCACCGGAAACTTCTGACCACCAACCTTCCCAGCCCACCTCAGAACCAAATCTCCAAGGCGGGTTCCAGCATTAAGTGCCTTGCTTGGGTGACTGAGATGCAATCTCAAAGGTTCCTTCCTTCTCCAGGGGCCCAGCCAAATAGTAGTTCAGCAGGGTCCATGTTCCAAGCCATCGGGGACAAGGATCCCACAGGATCCTACATCCTTATGGCTATGCCAGGCTTAAAACTGTGTTCTCCAATGTCAAAAAACATACCAAAAAAAAAAAAAAAAAAAAATTAAAACAAACAAAAAAAAAAAGTAGTGTGGCTAACTCAGTGCATGTAACGTTCCAGACCTCCATTCTCTGTCATCTGAGGCAGTTCTCACCAACGCTTGGGTGTGTTCAGACATTCATGTTGAGGTTGAGCCTACAGCCAAAGCAGAACTCCCTAGGAAGAAAACAAGTGTACCTATACAGCCCAAGGGACTCTCACTGGGCAATGGATCAGCGAGAATGCCTTCCCTTTTACGCAGCAAACCCAGGAGAAAACCCCCAGTAAACAGGCCAGGGCTAGGGCGCTGGCAGCACTGACAGGGCCTGACACTTAAACAGCCACCAGAGGCCTCCAGCTCACCCAAGGGAAGAAAAGAAAAGAGGGGTTGGGGGGTGGGGGGTGGGGAACAACCGCTGGGAACAAACTCGAAGCCACAAAACTGACTGGCATCTGATCAGAAACGCATCAATACAGGTCACTGCCTCAGCTAGGAAGCCAGTACTCAACAATTCAGAAAATTAACAATCTCAAGTCCTTCAAAACACTCCCTGTCAACAGGTATCAGTGTTTGCTGAGATTGACAACCAACACCCCTGGAAAAAAAATGTGATTCCAAGAATTCAGTGTGAGGCGGGGCAGGGGTCAGGGAGGGGTTGGGGCTGGGTAGACCCTCCTGTTCTGACAAGCACCACCCAGCGCTTGGTAGCAAGGCAGAGTGAGGAGTAAATAAAGTCTCGATGCAGGCTTGGAGCTGGTCCCGTTTAACATTTCAGAGTTCACACTAGCTAAATTACTTTTATGTGCCGTGGTTTATGTTACACATGGAGACGCAGGCATGCTGTAACTTGCAGAGAGAATGACGGGAGCTAAAGGCCCTGGTCACTTCCATCAGAGGCAAGCAGCTCTGGGGGCCTGACTCGAACTCTCCTGGCCCTATTCTAAGCTTAGAATTTCTCACTCACGCTTGCTCTCTCTTGACTCAAGAAGTGACCTATACAAAAGTGTTTAATGCCACAGCTCCTTGAAAGAGAACAGTTTCTAAGTTTCCAGAATGATCTCAAAGCATGGAACAGGGCCTTGAGAGTGGTCTCCAGATGCTTAAGCTGAGAAAAAAGTTAAGACTGAGTACCCTGAGCCTCACAGTTATATATAAAACTAAGGACCCAGAAAAGAGGGTTCCTGCATACACACGAGCACATTCCTGATTTCCAACTCAGCGAACAATGGCTCAGAGGTTAAGAAGCCTCACCGTTCCTGTGGCAGAACCAAGTTCAGTTCCCAGCACCCACAGTGGATGGATCACAAACACCTGTAAATCCAGCTCCAAGAACTTCCGACCTCTCTGGCTTCTGAAGGCACCTGCACTTAATGTACACTCACGTGTGCAAGCACAAACACACACACATACACACATGATTAAAAAACAATAAAAATAACTTCCAGTGGGAACCTTATCCTAAGCACTACCTCAGTTTCCTAGCTTCATGTTGCCAAGCACTTACATATACACCAGATTTCATAAACGTCACGGGCACCTGAAGTCTCTGACTGGTCTTGGAGTAAAGAAGTATGTTCAACTATCTTTTATCAATGCAGCATCTGCATCATCCCCAGTTTATCCCACAAGCCCGAGAACTAGCCTTTTCCCACTAGTCAGAAAGAAGCTGCCATTTTTCTCCAGTCCTTCATGGCAAGTCTCCTTATATAAAGAGTCTTCTGTTAAAACACTAGGTATTGCCACATACATCTTTGAATTTTTAAAACCAAACTGGCCCAACCATGTAGATTGGCAAAGTTTAATTGTGTGATTATGTCAAGAGACGCCCCCCCCCCCCATCTGACAGCAAAAAGAAAGTATAACCAATACATTTAAGGAAAAAGGAAGTTTTTTCACAACTACCCAATGTGTTAAATTATCCATTTGTAACTACTTCAGCATGATAACTATACATTCACTTTGAATGGTGAAAAATTTTAATTTAAAACAATAAATAAATAAATAAACTCAGTTCCAGAAGACATGGGCGACTTACCTGACTCCTCTCTTTGTCCACTTTCTTGAAACACTTATTCAATGACAAATTATGTCTCACTGAGTTTTTCCACCCAGTAGGTGCATTTGCAAAATAGGGGAAATGTTCTAAGATCCAGTTATAGATGTCCTTCACTGGCAGGCGCTTGGTTGGAGAGTCCTCAATGGCCATAAATATGAGGCAGCTAAAGGAGTAGGGGGGCTTGCAGTTGGGGTTCTGCCTGGCATCGTAGGGCATGTCCGAGTGGGCAGGGGATGGCGGGGTGTCATCGTCTAGGTCCTGAACAGGACTGACACTCCTAAGGACCGACTCCCCAAAGCTCTTCAGCAAGTTCTTGCTTTCATGCAGCCAGTTCAGGTTGGTCAGCTCCTCATCTTCCATGGTCCCCTCTTCTAATCTGATGTCAGGCAGAGGGAAGTCGAGATCATCATCTTCCTGGAGGGCCTTGGAGAAACCACTGCCCCGGTACCGCTGACTCAGCCCACTGGACACACTGATTCCTGAGCTCTCGGGCTTCTTACTGGCAGGCATGACTGGACCCATTTACGTGAAGGCTCCTAGGAAGGACAAGGCAGAGAAGTAATGAACTGGAGAACCTCAGAACAGAAATCGGCTCAGTTCCCGCCTGACTCTCTCTGCTCCTATTTGGGTCTCAACTATAAGGTGATGGTATCACAGTCCATCATGGCAACCCCAGGAGCCGACCACACAGTTTACACAACAACAACAAAAATGAACCCAGCGTGCCAGCAGAATGGTGACCTGATGGGCCTTGAACAAAACTGAAGATACCTGTGATACTTTTTTTTTTTTGGTTTTTTTTCGAGACAGGGTTTCTCTGTATAGCCTTGGCTGTCCTGGAACTCACTCTGTAGACCAGGCTGGCCTCGAACTCAGAAATCCGCCTGCCTCTGCCTCCCAAGTGCTAGGATTAAAGGCGTGTGCCACCACCAGCCCAGCCCTGATGCTTTTAAAGTGTAAATCATCATAAAAGGAACGAGCAAGCCTGGCAGTGGTGGCGTACGCCTTTAATCCCAGCACTTGAGAGGCAGAGGCAGGCGGATTTCTGAGTTCAAGGCCAGCCTGGTCTACAGAGTGAGTTCCAGGACAGCTAGAACTACACAGAGAAACCCTGTCTCAGGGGAAAAAAAAAAAAGGGGGGGGGGGGGCGGGGTGAGCAATTTCACAGTGGCTTCACCTTGGGTCCACAGTCGCTCCCTGTGACCTAAGAGAACTTAATACTACTTGGTGTCATCCATCCTTTATGATACATGTGTATACCCAGAATACACAAACTTCTCTAAAGACTCAAACACAGCAAGGTAAGTGTAATGGGCAACGACTGTGGCTTTGTATTACCAGACGCACTGTTAATTCTTCTCGAAGAGAAAAGGGCTAGCTCTGAAAGTACTCACTCAACTATAATCCCAGCACACCTGTACTTCTGGCGTTCTTGAGGCCAAGCTGGGCTACAGGAGATTCACTATCAGAAATGGGGGTGTCAGGGCTGACAAGATGGCTTATTGGGTAAAGGGACTTGCTGACAAGACTGATGACCTGAGTTTGATCACCCAGACCTACATGATGCAGAGACAATTACTCCAGTAATTATTCCAACCTCCACATGTACACTGGGCACATGAACCCCCATATATACAGACACATGTATGTGTACATATATGTATCTGTATACACACGCATATTATGTGTATATGTATATGTATATATATATATATATACACACACACACATACATATACACACACATACAAATAAGTGTAAATTTTTTCACCATTTAAGTAAAATATTAGAGATGAGAGAGAAGGCAAGAAGAGTTGCTTCCAATCCCATAAGAAGATTCTCATAAGGGGCTTGGAAGTAAAACTGTAACCAAAGGCCAGACTTGACTGTTTGGTTTTATTTTATCCCACAAAAATTGTAAGGAAAAATTACAGCTTTAATTACATTTGACAAGTGTAAACCAGGACAAGGAATTCTGCAGACTACAACTTGACTAAGTGCATTCAATTTAAGAACATCTCTAAAGGGAAAAAATGTGTAACCTCAGGCACTAAAAAATACGTGGGAATGAAGAATAAGCCATTAACTAGGATCGGTGAAGAAAACAAAGTTGGAAGAACAACTGGAAATTTCAAAACAGGAAGGCAAATTCAACAGAAATTGTAACAGATCCTCCCCACCCCACAGCATCTCCGTTCTTATCAATGACCTAGAACAGAGAGTAAAGCAGCATGTGACAAGAAAATACATGGGATGTCAAGTTTACAAATAGAATCACCCCTACAGGCACAACCCTCTGGTACACAACTCAAGATAAAAGGGACAATGGGTCTTTCACTGGCTGTGTGCAGAGCTAAAACTACATGCTTAGCTTAAAAGCATCTCTTGGGGGGGTGGGAGTTAAAGCAATGTCCCTAGAGAGGAGTGAATATATCAAAGGCAAATAAATAGTTATCCCAAGCCTCTAAATATCCACTAACACGGCATCAAAACTGACCACTGTTTCAGCACAGGAAGTTCTAGAGCTGGACTCTAGAAAGCCCGATTCAGAGCTCCAAACAAAGAGGCGAGGTGCCAGCATGCTGCAGCGCTTTCCCACCTCCCACCACCCGGACAGAGATACAAGAGGCACATCTCCCAAGTGGATAGGAGATGCCATCTCTAAAAGAAGAAAAATCTCCACAGGGCATCCCAGCCCAAACCAGGAAGGCCAGTCCAGAAGAATCCAGTTCATCCAAGAAAATATTTCTGTCAAAAAAGGGAGTTAATCTACGTAACACATCATGCATGTTATAGAAAAGTGGTATCTTCTATAGAAAAGTGGTTTGGAGCTACTTAATGAATCCAGCCTGATACAACTGTTAACTTCCTTATGAAGACATCAAGGCCAGCTTGTCTCAAAGTTTCCTCAGATTCCCCTAGAAAAGGTTCTAATTGCCAGCGTATCCACACACACGAGAACTATCCAGCCAGCTGAAATCAACTTTAGCACCAAATGAAAGTTTTATGTCTCCTGAGCTTCCAAACAGGAAAATTATATCATGGCTGACAGTAAAGTAATTTAATTGCACTGTTGCTATGACAACATACTGCTCTCTTTCTTTTTAATTTGCTTATTTGTCAGTGGCTTCCCAAAGGAACTAACATGCTATTCTCCATGTTTTCTTTTGTTTTCAACAAACACAGCCTGTAACGTGGTCCTATACGAAAAACAAATTTAAATGCCAGTGCCAAGAAGAGAAGGTCTGGAGGGTTCCTAGCCCCTAGATTATGTGTTTCCCCAAACTCTCCACTAACTACATTCCCTACAAACCCCTCACTTTACAACAGCATGGAAGGCTCCTTACCCTCCCTGTCCTTCTATATCACAAAACAAACAATTCCCAGAAACCACAGCTGAGGAGTTTTCCATTATAGCCTAACTACAAAATTTTCCAAATCTTCTTGCCCTTCTTATTTTAGAGTGGCGGAGGGGTAGTATGAGCCTGTGGTCAAGCAAACATATTTTAATCTGCTGCTAATAATGTTGCTTTGGACAGTTATCCACCAGTGACCGCCTTAAGTTATTGGTTATGTCTCACACACCCTCCTTTTGTTTTCTTTTTTTTTTTTTTTTTATGGCTTCCTGTGTTTTATCTTCCTTTCTTTCTTTCAACGAAGAAAATGGAGTAGAAACGCTTACTTTTTTGGCTAATAGCAGAACGTCTCCAAATAACTGACACCACCATTACGGCTGAGGTCTGAACAGATGTTGGTGGTGAACTTTTTAAAAAGTTGAGAAATCTTTCTCAACCAAAGCTGGGCAGTCGCGAGTTTGGGGGACCGGGAACCTCCCCCTCCTTGCGCGCGCACGCACGCACGCGCTCCACTCCCTTTTACTGTACTTGTCAAAAACATTTCAAGGGGACCAACGAGGGTAGCGATTGGCTGAGCTCTGCGTCAATCAGCGGCGTTGCCAGGCAACGGGAAAACTGCTCTTCTCCGCGTACACAGGGCAATTGGGAGCACACATACCTTCACTGCTGGTCAGATGTCATAAACCTTTTATTGGCCGCAGCGTGGCGAGACTAAAACAAATCAATACGCGCCCACCGTCCCCCTAGCTCACACGAGGCCCGGAAAGGCTTGCAAAGAGTCAGGGTGCGGAAGAGGGCCCCGCGGGTCTCGGGATGCTCGCGGCCCGTGCTGAGCGTGCTCGGCTAGGGAGGGGATCTTTGTTAAGCGCCAGTTCGCAGTCCTGGGGTCTGGAGTTGATCGGCACCTTCTGCCAGACTCGAATTGCTGAGGATGCCTGTTCCACAGACAATACCAACTCTGTCGCTCTCGGAATCTGAGGGGAAACCGAGGCACGCGAAGCAGCCAGCACGTCGGGGCAGGAAACTCCTGGGCGGGCAACTTCCCGGCTTAGGACTGGGGTCCCCCCACCCGGGATCTAGCTTGGCCCGCGCCCCGCACTGCGAGCCCCGTCCCCGTGCCGCCGCGACGGCTCTCAAACGCGGACCCCAGCCTGGGTGGTGCGGCCGGGCGCGGGCACGGACTCACCTGGCCAAGCGCGGCGCGGGGCCGCCGCTGCCTTCAGCGCAGCCGACAAAGTTTCGCTGGTGCCCAGCGGGCATCTCTCGGGGTCCCGCAGCGGACGCTCAAGCCCTGGGCGGGCGGCGGGGGGCGGCCGCGGATGCGGGCGGCAGGGGTGCGGGAAGCGGCACGGCATGGGCCCCGAGCGAGCGTCCGCGGGCGCCGCGTCCTCCCGCCGGCCCCGCCGCTCTCCACGCCCCGTCCCGCCTCCCGCTCGCCTCCGCTGCGGCGCGTCGGGGCCGGGGCGCGCCGAGCGGCGAGAAATTGTTTCCACTGCAAACAAAAAAAGGCGACACATGACCAGGCAGGAGGAGGGGAAGCGCGGGGAGGGAGGGGCGGAGGGAGCCGGAGAGACGGAAAACGTGGGCTGGGCGACCCCGGGCTGCGGCGCGGGTCCGCAGGGAGGCCCTTTGGCCAGGCTGGGTCCCCGGGCTCCTGTGCAGCACCCCGGGGACCCAGGGGAGCTAGGCAGGTGGCGCGTGGCCGGCCGGCCCCCTCCCCTGCTTCAGGCCACACGGGCGGTGCAGCGCAGCTGGCAACGTGTCGCCGCAGCGCTTTTACCCCGGCTGCCTGCCTTACAAGGCTCGAAAGTAAAAATAAAAAGAATTACGACGCGAGCGAGGCTTCTGAGGGTGAGGAGAGAAGATTTCACTTCTCTCCAACTACTACTGCAGCACTCCCGAGGCGGGTCCAGTCCTCCTCCACCATGTACCTCTTGCCGGGGACGAAAAAGTGATCACCAGCCTAGGTTGCCTTGGCTTTGGAGGGCAGGAGGATGGCAGCAACCACCGAGGAAGAGGTGAACCCCAAATGCAACGTCAGTGGGTTCTCCCCAGTGGGCTGGGCTAAGGGCCCCATCCGACTTCTATATCTGGAAGGAAAACAAGTCTCCGTCCTTCACCATTTTGAGCTTTATCTACTAAAATGATAATCTGCAGCCCACCCCTACCCCACCCCACCCCCGAAATGGTGCAGCCACTTCTCCCAGTCTCCAGACACCTCCAGAGAATGGCCACCCACTGCTCAAGGCACACCAGCCGGCTGCCTTCGGTGAGGATGAAAGCAGAGTCCAATAGGACACCCTGCTGGTGACATAAATAAAAATAGGATTGCGCACCACTCCCAGGTAGCTAGGCGAGCAGGTTCTACAAAGAGAAGCCCAAAGCCATCCTCCCACGCCCACCTGAAGAGTGGACAGCTAGAAAGAGCTATCTGTGAACTGGGCTGAAAACCCAGCTGGGTAGGAACTTTTTATCATTGCCAGACAGGGAGAGAGAGAGAGAGAGAGAGAAAGGTGAGAGAAATACCACGTGCTTCTGAGAAGTTTGTTTCAAAAAAGAAACAAGAAAACTCCAAACCAATCTGAGATTCAATCCCCCCACCACCACCACCACCCTGCTTAACAAAACTTCAAGATTAGGTAGGTGGCAGGCAATCTTCAGCAATTCAGACTCACAGAGACTTCACTATTTGCCAGGCACCCAGAAGACTTAGAGAAGCCCAAGGTAGCCTGAGGTCATCCAGCGCCACCTTCTATGTTATTGAGCACATCTTGTGACTAAGCAGAAGGTACCCGGTGGCAGGCACATTAGACCATTTCTGGAGTCTCCCACCAGTGATTCTAAGGCCCACTACTGGTAACCCAAACCAGGACAAGAGAAGGTCGGTCACCTGTGGCTCGGCTAGGGCAGGTCCCCTCCTACAACAACAGCAGTCACTTGACAATGTTTAATCCCCACCAAAGAAATCAGGTCAGAACTGACCTTAGAGAATTTGTACTCTTCTGGCTCTGCCTTGAGCTGCTAGCCCTCCCAGCCCCCCTCACATACTACCTAGGCATCTCCTTCACATAAAGTAGGCACATCACATTGTTCCCCGCTCCTTCTTCCTAGGTTCAAAAGGCAGGAATGTGAGCTTCCCAAGTTGAAAAAAGCAGGTGATTACGCCTAAACTATGTCATTCTTAAAACTCAGTGCCAACTGTTAGCCTCCTAGTGTGTGAGCCGGTCCTGCCAAATGAACAAAAATTGAATGCACATAACAAGTCTAGGCTCTAAGAAGCCATCAGGAGAGGGAGGGGTACAGCCAGTAGGAAGGCTGCCTTTAACGAGCCAGCCTTGCCTTTCCCTCAGAGGGTTTTTGCTTTCTTACATTCACAAACCAAGTAGCTTGACTGGAGAAGCGTATGAGAAACATCTGGAAAGCCAGCCCTAAGTCCCAGTACCCTTAGATGGGGGTCCTAGGTGTACACATCGAAAGAGCCCCCCTGGGATGATTATGCTGACAACCTCTACTTCAGGCAGGAGACGGAAAAAGCACAACAAACAGATTTATTGAGTATGACTTGATTTCTTATTTTCCCATTTCCATTAGAGATATTCTAAGAGTTGTCAGGTGGTCGTGTCCTAAAGAGAGAGTGGTAGGCCAGTAAGTTATCTGATGTGAAACTTCTGCACGTCTCCCTGCCTAGTGATCTAAAATGGGCTCAACCAGACCTTTGCTGTGCGCCAGAGAGAGAGCTTGGTGTGCCCTCCTCCAACTGTGATTCTACAGACCTCCAGCTCTGGGACAGTATCCTTGACATAAGCATCCAGGGGCCGAATTCCTGTAGGAATAGCCTCACGCTCAATTTTCCTGGTGTGTTTTCCAAATATAACCTTATATCTTGAGTGGCAAGTAACCTCAAACAGGCCAAATAATTTAAACTATTGTTTTTAAAAGTTATTTGAGGCAGGTGGTGGTGGCGCACGCCTTTAATCCCAGCACTTGGGAGGCAGAGGCAGGCGGATTTCTGAGTTCGAGGCCAGCCTGGTCTACAGAGTGTGTTCCAGGACAGACAGAGCTGCACAGAGAAACCCTGTGTCGAAAAACCAAAAAAAAAAAAAAAAAAAAAAAAAATTTATTTGATAGCAGAATCCTATCTTAGACCCCTTAGACCCAGAACTTACTTTAGAAAATATTTTTTCTTTCTTTCTTTTTGTTTTTGTTTTTTTGTTGTTGTTATTGTTTTGTCATTGAGATTTGGTTTTTGGTTTTGTTTTGCTGCTGCCTCCTCCACCCCAGACAGGGTTTCTCTGTGTAGCTCTGGCTGTCCCATAACTCACTCTGTAGATGAAGCTGGCCTCAAACTCACAGAGATCCACCTGACTTTGCTTCCCAAGTACTGAGATTAAAGTCATATGCCACCACTGTCCGGCAACATTTATTTTTTGATTGGCGACTTTGATGGGACCACTCCTTATCCCATCTGGACACAGGCTGGTGAACCAAAAGACTTGTGTTCTGGGGCAGTCAGTGCAAGTCAGTATAGGCCTCCATTCCCCCTTTGTGTTTCTTAATGGAATAGCTGATAGTCCCTCAAAGCAGTGACAACTAAGTAGATACAAGCAAGAATTTGCTGTAGGTGCAAAGACCTGAGGCAGGTTCAGTTCCTAGCACCTCCTCAGGCAGTTCACAACTACCTGTAACTCTTGTTCCAGGAGATACAATGCCTTCTTCCAGTCTCCATGGGCACCTGTACACAGGGTATACATGTATACACTCAAAACACACACGCACACACACAGACACACACAACCTGAATAAATATTTTTTTAATTGAGGTAAAAATACTGTTAGTGACTCCCTCTGAAACAAGTTTTTTTTGTGTGTGTGTGTGCTTCTTTTATACTTGTGTTTACATTTGTAGAGTTGAAAGCTTTCTACCACAGTTCCAGTTATCTAACCGTGCATCAGAATTACCTAGATGGCTAATTTAAATACTACCAATGGTCCCCACACGCATAATTTCTGGCTCCAGAGGCCAAGGCTTAACCTGAGATTTTGCATCCCTAAAAAGCACAGCAGGCCTGAGAACCATACTTTGAGGGCCTCTGGATTCCAGAAGAATCAATCAGTTGGGGGTGGGGGTGGGGGTGGAGGTGACAGGGTATAAAGTCATAAAGTATAAAAGTCACCAAAAGACCAAGAGGGTGTGTCCTATGAGGAGGAGGAGAGATACAGGCAAAGACAATCTCTTGCTCATAGCTTGACCACAACACACAAGGAAGCTATTTATGATGGCCACAACAACAAACCTCACTTTCCCCTTCTGTGGAGAAGAGAGACCCTCAGCTGGAAGACTGGAAGTTCCTAAGTGAGGCAGAAGACTTGGTCACCATTTGACAGCCTCTGGAGTTCCCTCGTGTGTTTACCAGGCCAGTCCTTAAGGGTGGAGCCTGGGAAAGGCTTCGTGGTATTTCTTCAGCAGGGAGTAGGCAAGGATGCTGACTTGAGGTTCAGAGGGGGAGGGGCAAGGAACGAACGGGCGATGGGTGGAGTGAGAGTCTTTAGTTCAGGCTCCCCTGCCAGCCCTAAGCCTATGAAGTCACCTGCTAGAGGCAAAATAGAAGTATAAAGTGTCTCAGCTCCTCTGTAACCATAAACAACATGGTAAACAGATGGTCTAGGATCCAGGTTCAGGCAATTCATTCAGTCAACAAGGATTTGCTTGAAATACTTATCAACTCGTGCCCACTGCTTACTGGTAAGGACTTGAAAGACAGCCTGGGAAAAATACATATGGCACCAGCCACCAAGGACAAGAAGACGCCGGGTAAGCATTACGTTAAAGTTTTTGTATTATTTTATTCTATGTGCACTGGTGTTATGCCTGCATGTGTGTCTGCAGACCACATGTGTGCTTGGTACCTTTGGAGATCAAGAGGGCGGCCTTGGATCACCTGAACTAGACTTACAGGTGTTTATGAGCACCCAGAGAGTGCTGGGAACCAAATCTGAGGCCTCAAGAGCAGTCCGTGCTCCTGACCACTGAGCCATCTCTCCAGCTCACTGGTAAGCATATATAAAGCAACCATAGATGCACAAACATACCAAGCCCATGGCCAAGACCAGAATAGTGCAGCCAAACAGACACATGCTAGGACTCACCAGCTAGATAACCCCAGGCAGGGAACATAACTTCTTTCCCTCCATCTAGTTTCCTTGTCTTAAAAATGAAGGAGTGGGGCTGGGCGGAGGTTGAGTAAATGAAGTCTGGTCAAAGAGCTTGCCAAGTGAGCCCAGCAACCCCAGGCAGATGCTTGGAACATGCAGTGGCAGGCAAGAACTAGGTGGTCCTCTGACCACCGCACACATCACACACAGACACACATGCTGGCACTCAGTACATATCACAATACCTGTAACACACGCACACCCTCAATACAAATCATACATACACATCATAATAATTATTGTATTATATAAATATCATTTATAAATCTATAAACAATAAAGAATTGTTATAGGTATTTGGTATGAATTATTATTATTATTAATATTATCATCATCATTTTAAAAGGGAAATGGGATAATAACTAATTACATCAGCTAGCTTTGAGTCATTATTTCAGGTCGCCTGACACGATTACCTTATAAAGAGAAAACATGCTTTTTTTTTGGCTCATTTTTTGAAGGTTACTATCCGTCAGTGGCCATCTTGCTTTGGGCCTTTGGTGAGGTAACACATCATGGCGGTATATGTGCTGGGACAAAGTTACTATCTCATGACTGGAAGCTAAAGAGAAAATGGAAGGTCACAAGGCCCCTCAGTCCTCTTGGAAGCATGCCTCCAATGACCCAAAGACCTCCCAGGAGGCTCCACATCATAAAGGCGCCACCACCGCCCGGCTTCTGATAGTTTTAAAACCGTTTTTAAGCTTTCCCTTTCCTAAATCAGTTTCACATTCTCAGACAATGTAAAATAACTTAACAAAAGTTCATGATGTTAAGAGTTGAAGGGTCGCCGGGCGGTGGTGGCGCACGCCTTTAATCCCAGCACTTGGGAGGCAGAGGCAGGCGGATTTCTGAGTTCGAGGCCAGCCTGGTCTACAGAGTGAGTTCCAGGACAGCCAGGGCTACACAGAGAAACCCTGTCTCGAAAAAAACCAAAAAACAACAACAAAAAAAAGAGTTGAAGGGTGTAAACACGTTGGCAAAGCTTTTTACAAAATTAAAGTATTTCATGATCTTTTTTAAATGGAGGTATATGAAATGATCCCTTTTTAAAAAGTTATCAGTGGGAGCCAACGGAATTGCTACATATTATAAACCCCGTATTCAGAGATATGAGGTCTATCTGCCCAAGAAAAGATTCAAGGTAAGCCTTCTGAGTGGCAAACTTTCTCTTTGGAGATACAAGAATTCCAAACACTTGTGCATTTGTGGAGGACTGACGTGGAAACATGAGGGTTCTTTGGAAGCGCAGTTGTGTCGGACGGTGTTTGGCTGGGGCAAACATGTGAAGGGGTGTTTTCCTGAAGCAGTCCCAGGTGAAAGGCTAAGGCAGTCTCAGGAAGGAACATTTCCTGAAGCAGACTCAGGTGAAAGGATGGTCTGAAAAAGCAAGCACGTGAATGGACACGTGACGAAGGAGTCTTCGCTAACGACACAGATGTATTGGTCTGCCTTACATTTCTCAGTTGAGCTCCATTTGTTAGGATTCTATAGAGAGAAACTCGCCCCAAAACTTCTGGTAATATGCTGCAGTTTTTTGCCGCTTCCTCAGACGCTGGTGATTGGCACAGTGATGTCAGCTGAGACAGACCCACGGAAGACACGTGATGTTTGGAGGGCGGGTCAAAAGGACTCAGTGGCCACCGAACGAGACTGAGCTAGGCTTGCTTGTAGAGCTGGCTGTGTAACAAACACTTGCTGATCCTTGCTTCCTTGAGAGAGGCACAGCTGAGGACTTCTCCTGGCATTCTTCCTGGTCCCTCCTGCTGACTCGTGCCAAGGCTGAGGCCTGGCTGTCTCTGCTGGGTAGTGCCACTGCTACTGATTTGTGTTTGCTATCCCGACCCTACCAAACTGGACTGCCGGTACGTTTGTGAAGTGTTTGTGAGTGGTTCGAGCTGCTGCTGCTGACCTATGAACTGAACTGCCGATTTCCAGACAACACAGACAGGATCTGTTCCAAACAAACATTTCTAAACAGGTCCACTTCCTCCTGTAAGGGCCCATGATTCTCCAAAGAATGATACCCCAGATTCAATAGTATGTAAACGCAAAGAGTGTTTTATTCTGCAGAAGTCCATCATGCTGGGGTCTATCATATATAAAGATGGAGAGACCCCTATGTGAGCTTGCAGGCCAGATTTAAAGTACATTAGGGAAATTCCGGGGAGGAGTAGGTAACCTCTATTTTAATCTTGGTTCTATCTCTAGGGACATTCCAGAACCATTGCTAGGGCCTGGGGGGCTGAAAACCGTTGCTGGGGAAGTCTGGAAACTGCTGCTGACCCATTGTCCTTGCCTCAGGCCAGGTTACAGGGCAGCTTCTGAGGCTTGGATTTGCCTGGACTTAAGATTTAGGCCTAGTCTCCTGGATGGCCCATTTGAAGCCTGTCATGGAGTCAGTCTAGCCCTCTCACCCCTCATCCCTTCTTTTCCACTACTTCTAGTGGGTGGCCAGTTAAAAGGAAGGTTAAAGCATTTAAGAACCATCATCAAAAGTTGACTCTGGAAAAAAAAGTTACAGAGGAGGGCAACGTTGACGTGCAGAATTCATCTATAATTTTGTTGCTGCTGTTGCTGTTATGAGATGTGAGATGTGTTACCCCCCCCCCCCATTGTTCCTAGGGGCAATGGCTAGGTGCCTGCAAGCTCTGGTAACAGAATTTCCACTAACCCATGACCTTATTTGCATTCCCATTTAAAGAAACCCTAATATTAACTAGGTATGAGCTGGTTAGCACTGGGCTCCAGGCTAAGGACTCCATGAGGCATATATAAAAGGAGCTTAGTCAGTGCATCCCCCATAGGACAGACGCATCACGGCCAGCTCGCCCTCAGAATCTCTACACAGCTCCTCTCGGGCGCCATTTTAAACAGCTATATCACCAACCAAAAATATAAAAGTGCAAAAACTGTGATCCTATACAGACCACAAAAGGGACACTGTTTGATGTCACCACATTCATCTTCAGCTAGGGGCAGGCACACCTGACAACTCAAGCTGTTCACTGCTCCATGTGTCTCTGAGAAGGACCATGAGCGCACCTAACTTTAAATGTGGGGGTTACAAACATATAGTGACAAGTGGGCAAAGTCACAAGTCGAGACCCAGCCAATGAAAACTGTCATCTTCAACAAATGCAACAAATGTAGCACCTAGCCAGAGCCTGATAGTATCCTAAGAGTGGTATCTCTGGTACAGGACATGTATTCTATAGGCTCCTATGTGGAAGTGCAGTCCTAGCCGTTGGCACTACTTTGGGGGTAGGTGCTGAAAACTTTAAGAATTGGGACACACCCTTGGGAGCCATGCCTTTGAGGAATAGCTTGTCTCTTTCCTCTTTCCTGTCTCTTCCTGGCTACCATTATGTGAGAAGCTCTGCTCTGTAGTCAGGCAAACATGAACTGGAACCTTCCAACTGTAAGCTAAGTAGAGCCTTCTTCCTTTTAAATTGTATTTTAACTAAATCAGGGATTGATCACAGAGCCAAAGCATCTGAGCAGCACCAAGGCTTTGCAAAACTCATTTTAGCCTCACATCGATCACATAAGGAGCTATATGATTCCACTTTCTAAATGAAGAACTCAAGTCCCAGAGAGTTCGTCTACGTACCCAAGCTCACACAGCAGCTAAGTGATGTGTGGGAGCATATACAGATCTCAGAGTCCAGGGGAATCAGAGGTGCTTTGGAGAAACCCAGAGCATCTGGCTTATTCTTAGAGACTTTCCTAGGGGGAGAAATATGAAAAATGGACACTATAGGAGCTCAGACAGAAAACGGGATGAGGACACAAAGGAAGAAGACTTTTAATCCAAGAAGGCAGTATATACAAAACAAAAACAGTAAGTTCACCTGCGGAGACAGGATGGTGTCTCTCTCTCTCTCTCTCTCTCTCTCTCTCTCTCTCTCTCTCTCACACACACACACACACACACACACACACACACACAATCAACCAGGGCAGGAGAGAGGCTCAGTAGTACTTGATGTTTCCACAAAGAGTCAGAGTTCAGTCCCCAGCACCCAGGGTAGTTCACAATTGTCTGTCACTCTAGTTCTAAGGGATCCTATGCCCACTTCTGGCCTCTGTGGGCACCTGTATGCCCATAATGCACATATGTATGCTCAAATATCTACACATACAGCCTGACAGTACTGGGGCACTCCTTTGAACCCAGCACTCAGGAGGCAGAGGCAGGCAGATCTCTGTGAGTTTGAGGCCAGCCTGGTCTACAGAGAGAATCCCAGGACAGCTAGGGCTATGGAGAGAGAGGGGAGCAGGCAAACAGAGAGAGAGAGACAGAGACAGAGACAGAGACAGAGACAGAGACAGAGACAGAGAGACAGACAAACAGAGACAGAGAGACAGACAAACAGAGAGAGACAGACAGAGACAGACAGAGAGAGACAGACAGAGAGAGAGACAGAGAGAGACAGAGACACTGAGACACTGAGACACAGAGAGAGAGAGACTAAGAAATAGGCCTTATCTTAGAAAAAACAAACCAAAAAACCCACAAACAAAAAAATTCCATACATATACATTAAATAAATTAATTTTTAAAGTAAATAAACCAGATACCAAATGTCAAACAGACTGTAATTGCCTTAACAGACAGGCATAATTTGTGGCACAGTGAACTCAGAAATTTCAATCACTTCATTTGCAAACAGTATAGTCTACTGTATCCATCTTTGCATTCTATCTCCCAACTCTTACCAAGACAAGTAGTCCGGTCAACACTCCCTCCTCAGGCCTTGTATTAGCTGGTTTTGTATACCAACTTGACACACGTTAAGTTTATCAGAGAGGAAGGATCCTCAATTGAGAAAATGCCTCCATAAGATCCATCTGCATGTCATTTTATCAATTAGTGACCAATGGGGGAAGGCCCAAACCCCTGTGGGTGGTGCCATTCCTGGGCTGGTAGTCCTGGGTTCTATATGAAGGTGGGCTGAGCAAGTCAGGGGAAGCAAGTCAGTGAGCAGCCCTCATCCATGGCCTCTGCATCAGCTCCTGCCTCCAGGTTCCAGCCCTGCTTGAGTTCCGTCCTGACTTTTTCCAATGATGAATTGTGATCTGGAAGTGTGAGCCAAATGAACCCTGTCCTTACCAACTTGTTTTTTGGCCGTGATGTTTCATTGCAGCAATAGAAACCCTGAGCAAGACAGTCGTTCATGGGTGCCTTTGCTATTCTGTCTGGTGAGCACATGGTTTCAGTGGCCACCACCAAGACATTCCTTCTCCCCTCTTACTTTTACAAAGGGCTAAGACAGAAAGCAAGTCTTCCCTCCATCACAGCCTCTCTAAGGGAAAGCAAAAAGCACTAAATTAGGTGAAACTTCTGGGAAATGGCACACAGCTTAAAATATTACCAAACGTATTTCCCCACTGTACAAGTTCCTTCCAGAGATTAGTGACTGCCTCGGATTGCTACACCACCCATACCTGCCATCTCTACTGGATTTGAACCTTTGCTGCCTCTCAAAATAAGATCTCTTGTGCCTCTGTGTGCGTAGGATGGGGGACGGTGTGTGTATGTATGTATGTATGTATGTATGTATGTATGGGAGTGCACATGTGTATACACGCATGTGAAGACCAAATGACAGCCTGTTCCTTAAAACGGGGTCTCTCTGTAGCCTGTCAACTAGGCAAGACTGGCTGGCCAGCAAGCCCCAGGGATCTTCCTGTCTCTACCTTACAGCAATGGGATTGTGAGCAGGCTCCACCACACCTGGCTTTAAAGGGGGCGGCATGGGGCAGGGTGAGAGATAAAATTCAAGCCATCTTCTTAGCTATTATGTGCCTTTATGTTTTATTTTTTCTTTTTGCGGTGTCAAGATTTGCACTCAGAGCCTGAAGGACACTAGGTAAATGTTCTACCACTGAGCCACACCGAAGTCTTCCCTGTGCCTTTCATCTTGTGACTTGGCACAAGTGAAAGGTGCCCATATACACTGTGAGGCATGAAAACGTGTGCACCTCACTACAACAGGTGGAGGTTGGAAAAGAAACAACCCTGCAGACGGCTCACTGTGTCTGGGGGTGCATTCAACGGCACCTCACACCTCGGTACTCATAGCCATGTGGCGGTGACTGGTTTCAAACATCCGGCCTCCAGTCAGGCATCCTTTTTAAGTTTGTAGTCCTTCCTTTGGAACATTGCGTGTCTTTCCTGTGTGTCTCACATAGGGCTGGGCCAGCTATCCAACAATATGGATCCTGGAAGCGGGAGCTGCCGTCACTGTTCACGGCAGCCACTAGTGTCCAGTACTCAGATGAGATGTCAGAAACCGCTCAGAACCAGGGTCGGGGCACATGGCTGACAGGGACCACCCAAGGACCAAGGTGTGCATGTCAAGAGTGTTCTGAAGTCGGTGCAGTGCCAGGCTGGGAATGAGCAAACATCATGGAGGCTGCTCTCAGGCCATGTTTAAAGGGATAGATGGATGGACCTGTGATAACCCTGCCGACCACTGGCATACCCAGGCTCGGCTTGCACAACACACCAGGCATAGCTCCAATGGCACCGGAAGGAGGCAGCCTTGATGGTTCATGTTCTCTTATCAATGTGTGCTGAGGAAGAAGCGGTATTCACTGCTGATCCTCCTGGATTTCTGTTGTCTGGGATCTCTCTCTCTCTCTCTCTCTCTCTCTCTCTCTCTCTCTCTCTGTGTGTGTGTGTGTGTGTGTGTGTGTGTGTGTGTGTGTGTGTAGGCCAGACGTCAACATCAGATGATGGTTTCCTCAGTCACTCTGAACCTTTTTTTAGGATGAGGTCTCTACTGATTCCTATCTGGCTGGTAGGGCTTCGGCCTGTGCCTTCCCAGCACTGGCATTACAGATACATGTTACCACACCCAACTCTTCATCCCAGTGCTGGAGATCCAAACTCGGGTCTTCATACTCTCAAGCACTTTGTGATCCATCTCCTCAGCTCCTTGGCTGGGATCTCAAAAGGTCTTCTGGTCACCACCTTTGTAGGAGCAAGACAGGTCCAAGTGGCCCTGCTAATCCAACCCAGTGGCTTTGCTATGGACCCAGGTTCTTCACGCAGACCATTTTCATATTCAGAACTGGAACAATACATCTCCCTCTCTCCCCAAACTCCAACCATAACTCTGCCTAAAACGTGTCTGCCGGCTGAGAGCCCAGCTCAGCTGCACTCCCTGGTTTATTCTGCTTTTGAAGAACTTTTGAAGAACCAAACACACACACACACACACACACACAGAGAGACAGAGAGAGAGAGAGAGAGAGAGAGAGAGAGAGAGACAGAGAGAGACAGAGAGAGATATTATCCATTTCACTGGCAGATACCACCAAAACATTTTTAAAAAGCAAAAAACCAAAAACAACAACAACAAACAACAAAAACTTCCTCCAAAACGTCTCTGAGCTTCAAGTATATAAGGCTGAAATATGAGAGTTCCTGGCCCAGCCACAGGGCAAGAAAAGCAAGGTCTTGATGAAACAAAAGCCAGCACAGACCTGAAGGGGAACAGGCGGCCCCCTACAACAAGGCAGTCAACTGCCAAGCTGTCATTTTGCTCGGCGGCTGAACAGAAGGCTCGAGTAATGACAACCACAAAACTCATTTAAAGTCTGAAAAGGTGACTAATGAGCTCATTCATGCCGGCTATAAATTATTCACTACAACACTGATCCCACTCAAGACAAACAGTAAAGTAAACTTTAAACACAGACCCGGCCGGCCTTCCAACGCGCCGCAAGTTATGCCTGTAAGATGTGTCTCACAATGACAGGGATACTTGTCCCCAGTGTCTATTGTCACATCAGTCTTCCGTTTACTTTTTTTTTTTTAACTGCCTTTAATCAAGTTAAGCAGATACAGCTGTTACACATTTATTTCTCTGCTGGTTTATTTTTTTCATTAGTTATTACAAGCAATCATGAAAGCCCTAAAAATAACAGCAAATTATATTCTCTGGAAATTGAAGGCTGACCTTAAAAATGAAGCCCACGTCTTCAGAAAGAATATTCATACGCACATGTTGGCTAAGTGACAGCCTCACACACAGGCAAAACAGGAGTGGGCCCGCCCAACTCTTGGAGAAATCTGCAATTTGCATCTATATTTCCTTTGGTTCTGGAGCGAACTGGTTGCCTCCAAGCCAGCAGATACAACAGACCCTACTTCTAGCGGTCAGGTTTGGGTTAAGATTTCCACAAAGACACTATCATCTTAAGCAAAGAGAAGAAATGTCTGCCGGCTTTTCCCAGCACTGATAAATAGCATGTTCCTTGAAAACTCACCGCGGTGCTGCAGATTGCTTTCTGTTTCCTGCTTAACATCAAATAAAGAACTGTCACTCTTCCATTTTTTACAAACCAAACTGCTTGCTGTTACTGTTGCTGCTAAAAGCATGGCGATTGTAGCTGTGTAGCCCCTTCTCTCCTTTTTGCACACCGGCTATCATTTTCAAGACACTGTAAGGGTTTCACATCTGTTTGACAGATTTTTGTTTTTAAGTCCCCAAACAAGTATTTAACATTACAACTTGGTCAGATCTCTGAACATTATGTATTTTTAAACTGCTTTGAATCCTTGGAAAAGGAGCCACAGAAAAGACTCATATCCAGATAACGGCAGATGGAGGCCCTAACTAATCAAAAGCGAAAGCAGAAAGTTAGACACTGCGAGTGCTAGCTCACTGGGAGTGTGGCTGGGAAGCAGAGGAGGCACGAGACTCCACTTTACTTTGGGCCTCGGGTATAGCCCGTCTCCTAAAGAAAAGCTTCCAGGTTTTCAGTTTCTTGCATGATCTAAATAAAAGCTTTGTCCACCACTTCTGTTGCCTGAGATGCAAAACACATTTTTTTTAATGTAGAAAAAACATTTCTTTTTAATGTAGAAAAGGGGCAGTCCTGCAATATTGATAGCGAAGGCCACTGCCTCCTACGAACTTCACTGTGTTCCTCATAGCCTTCATTCATGTTTCCAGATCAGACTTTAAGGCCTCTCCACCAGAGTCCTGGAAGTTGCTTTGGGGTCTCTTTTCTTTTATTTTTGGTCAATTTTACTTCTTAGAAAAGTTTTTGCTGTTGTTGCTGTTGTTTAACTTTAGTTTGGTTTGGGTTTGTTCAGACAGGATATCATTAGGTAGCCCTCACTACATAGACCAGGCTGGCCTTGAAACTCACAGAGCTCCACCTGCCTCTGCTTCCTCAGTGCTGGGACTAAAGGTGTGCACCGACCTGGCTCATGGAGAAATTATAAATTCATATTGAAACTGACGAGAAGCTTTGTTCCCATGTATGTGCTAAACTACATGATTTTTGTTGCTTTTACATTTTGCATTCTTATAAATTGGTTTTGTCTCGTTACATTTATTAATTTAGGCTTGTGCGTGTGGATGTGGATACATGGTAGAGGTCAGAGGACAGTGTGCACAGGTCGGTTTTCTTCTTCCAACACATGACTCCTAGGAATCAAACTCAGGTCACAGCAGTTGGCAGCAAGCCTCTTTACTGATGAGCTATCTTGTTGGCCCATAGGTGTACGGTTTTGAAAATCTAACATCACAATGCAAGAAATCCAGTTCCAACCAAAAAAATATAAAACTCTGAAACAGAGCCCTGCTGCAGGATCAGCTACTCCACAGCTCTTGCCGGACTTTGTTCCTGTGCGGAAGGGTGTGGATGAAACACTACCTCACTTTTCGTCCCTCCTGGCAGCGTGTCTGAGAGCCACAGTGCACCTCTCTCACTGGTGAGAAACCTGGCGTGTGCACAGACAGTCTAAACAGAACCCTGCTCCTACTATCCCTGGAGTGAACCACGAGCGATGTCAGCTTTGCCTGAAGACATTCAGTGCTTCAGAACAACAGCAGTCAAGACAATGGACAGCAAGTCCTCAAGGACGCCATCCAAAGCCTCACAGAGCACACATGGCAGAGCTCTCTCACTGGCCAGTTCTTCGGAGTGCCCTGCAGGCCAGGGACCGTGCCAGCAGTTATGCCTGCATTATCTAGTTCACCGTTTACTACTTCTCTTTCACAAGGAAAGTGCTGCCACCCTCATGGACAGGGGCCTCTGAGGCTGAACAAGTCGAGTGACAGGTACATAGGGGTAAGATGAAAAGGTGAGAGACCTTGGACTAGACAGATGGCTCCAGTGAAGAGAATGAACTACCCCTCCAGAGGACCAGGGGTTGAGTCCCAGCACGTGGTAACACACATCATCTGTAACGACAGTTCCAGGGGACCCAAAGCTTTCTTCTCACCTAGGCAGGAACCAGCCAGCTGGTGCACGCGACATCCATGCAGGTGAAACACATCGTGATGGTTTTCAACAGGGAGTGGCGCTTGTAGAAGGTGGAGTAGGTGTGGCCTTGTTTGAGTAGGTGCGTCACTGTGGGCGTGGGCTTTAAGACCCTCACCCTAGCTGCCTGGAAGTTAGTCTTCCACTAGCCGCCTTCAGATGAAGGTGTAGAACTCTCAGTCTCTCCTGCACCATGCCTGCCTAGATGCTGCCCTGCTGCCACCTTGATGATAATAGACTGAGCCTGTGAACCTGTAAGCCAGCCTTAATTAAATGTTGTCCTTTATAAGACTGGCCTTGGTCATGGTGTCTGTTCACAGCAATAAAACCCTAACTAAGACACACATAAAATAAAAATAAATGAGGATCCATGTTAGAACCTTGGTTCCCAGTGTGGTGTGGCATGGGCTAATGGGAACCTAGGGACAGGGCTTTGTGGACGGTCCTTAGGTCACTGGGGGGCACTGCCCTTGGGAAGGGATTAAGGCCATCTTCCAGCGTCTCCAGGATTACTTGGGTAATCCTAGTGTTCAGGAGGCTGAGGTAGGAGAATTGCCTTGTGTTTGAAGGATTACAGAGTGAAACTGTCTTAACACACACACACACACATGCACGCACACACACCCCAAAATAAAAATATTGACTGTTAAAAAAAAAAAAAAAAGATGAAATCTACAAGGTCAGCCTTGGGCGGGAATTCCCTAGTAATGTCATACAAGCTCCTAATTTAATGAAGCAAATGAATCCCTGGAAAGAGAACCGACTAGGAAACACATCAGCTTCTCCCTCCACAACAGCTCTACCAACTGTTCAAGCCTTGGGGCCGGGCAAAGGCTCAGGGACAGCTAAGAACGGACCTCCAGATAGCCACTCAATACCAACAGGCCCTGGTGGTTTGAAGTCCGAGTTGGCTTTTCTGTTGCTTATGACCAAAAGCAGCTGTACAGGCGCCCATACTGAGTTCCTGATCAGTGGAGTCTTCTCTCTTACGCAGAGAAATTTCTGATACGGTAAAACTGTTTTAACAGAATAAAATAGAAAAATGACACTTTGACAGGTTTAGTGGCGAGACTTGATAAGATTAAAAGGACTTAAAAGGCCTCTCAACTTGCAAACTATTACCAAGCACTTTTAAGGTTGGCTGTATTGAGTAAAGCGTGGCCATGATCCTTGAGTCCTGACGGGGAATTATGAATGGTAAATTATCTGTTGGGAATCCATGGCTACCGGGAGACATCTGTGCACATAACCAGAAACAAGCACGACCCCTCACCGAGGTCTTAGAGTTTAACTGGAAGGGGGTTAGGGGGAGGACACAATATCTTAACATGGCAACATGGCATCCTGAAGCACCCAGTCTAAGACTAGTGACCAAGAAGAGGAGGGATAGCCATAATGGCTCAGTTTATTGAGTAGTTGTAACATGACAGACACTGAGTTACACATTTTATCTGTTTTATGTCATAGTAAGCTGAGAGTCATTATATCCCCCAAAAAAGGAGAGAGAGAGGGGAGGGGGAGGGAGAGGGGGAGGGGAAGGGGGAGGGGGAGAGGGAGAGGGAGAGGGAGAGGGAGAGGGAGAGGGAGAGGGAGAGGGAGAGAGGGAGAGGGAGAGGGAGAGAGAACCTTAGGAGTGCTGCAAAATAAAAAAAAAAGAAATTTTGTCAAAACTGACAATATTTTCTAAAAATCTTGCACGGCATTGGCAATCATCGGTTGTGAAGCCTCATGTTTTTCTAAGCTATCGAAAACAACAACGAAATATCCCAACCAATCGTGCCAGTGCAATAAACAAGCGATCTTGCTAGCTTTCCATGCAGAAAATGGTATTCCAGAACCGTATGAGGGAATGGTTAAAGCCGGCACAGTCCAGGGCGCCATGCTCGAGCACACAGGGGCGAGCGATTAGGAGGAACAGCATGTTGGTTTTCTGGATTTTTAAATATTTCAGCTTGAATATATTCTTTGGTGTGCTCTCTTTGATCACTTGAAGGGCTCGCTCTTCCACCTTATCGTTTTCATTTGTTTGAGTTTTTTGTGGTTTTTTTTTTTTTTTTTTTTTTTTTTTTTTTTTTTTTTTGGTGCTGTGGATTGAACCAAAGGGCTTGATACACTGTAGGCAACCCCTCTACGAGCACTGCCTAACCACTGCCCTACCTTTCCTCAAGCCTTGGGTTTGGTTTTGTATTATTTATTTATTTATTTATTTATTTATTTATTGGTGGGGGGTGTCTTAAGAAAGAACTTCTCTGTGCAGCCCTGGAGACCATGCTGGCCTCAAACTCAAAGATTTGGCTATCTCTGCCTCCTGTATGGTAGGATCAAAGGCGTGGGCCACCACCCAGCTTGCAGTCTTTCCTGAAAGGCGTCCTTGCCTCTGGAGGTTTAGCTCCTGAGCTGTTCCTCCGGAGCTCTGTCAAGAGCTTTTTGAAGTAAGTACAGTTCATGATGAGAGACCTGAGCCTCAAGGAAAGGAGGGCTAATGTTCAGCCCAGCAGCAGGCTCTCAGGTGCGATCAGCTTACCTTGTCATCCCCGAATCAAGAACGGAAGGACTGCCATTCATTGGCTGAGGGCTGTTGTCTGCTCACACTCAGAGGGCTTGGGGATAAGGGGAACTCTCAAACCCACCTCATAGAGACATGCTTTCAGTTGTGCTTTGATCAGAAGGTTCAGCCTCTCTAGGAAACATGGTGGGTAGTAGGCTCTCTCTTCCAGGATTGTTATGGGTTAAACAAGACACTCTATAGGGACAGTATGCATGCAGGTTCAGGCCACGAGGAAGCTGAACTCTACCGTCTCCAGGAAGAATAAGGTGAGAAGACCGATTCTGTGTGCTTGCAGAAAGGGAAACCTTTAAGTCAGCCTGCTCTGGCTGAGCTTTTCCCTGGCCCGGTGCCTCCCCAGGTGCTCATTCCAGCCTTCTCCAGGGACCTTTGCACTTCCATGGCTTGCTGGGCTCTTTAGCCCCTCATACTTCCACTCTGAATAAGTAACAATACCTGTGCCAAGCCCCCCACCGACTCAATGCACTGCCCGGCTACTCTGTGTGATCTGCCCTCCCTGCAGAGCTCTGCCCAGACGCCTTATCCATACTCATTTTGTTCAAAGGTAACACTGAAAGGTTGTTTGTGACATTCCTCTTGGGATGGTGGTTAGTAAAACAGGGAACCCAGAGGCCACCTGGTCTTGGAGTTTACCTTTCTGACGTCTACAAGTTCTGGAAATCACATACTGGAGCTAGCCTTTCCAGACACCCCACCTACTAACAAAGGGCCATCTCCGAGTTAAGCCGCCAGGTACAGGATGGTGTATAGATATGCAAAGTGTGGAGGTGGGGGACTCCCACCAGCAGGCATTTGGGAGTTAACATCTCTAAGGAAATAAAGGGTCTGCCCTGAAACCAGAGATGGAAAAGAAGTGAATAGAGATGGGGGTGGGGGGGGAAGGGGGAGGATTCCTCAAGACTACTTTTCCAAGCTCTGTACATTGAGACCATTAAACCTGCACTTGGCTTTGAACAATAACTTGTAGGGACCTGGGGGCCCCGAGGCTAGCTGGCTTTTCCACTAGCTCTCAGACTCCGTTCTCCATGCTTTATATTATCATTGCCAGACAGCTGGGTTTCTCACTATTGAATGACACTCAGGCTTTTGGATCTTCTACAGTCAGGCCCTGGCTCAGCCAAAGTGTAAGAAACAATGGGTGTGCTCTCTGAAGTCAGGACATGGAGGTAAAAGCCACAAGAAGAATCCCCTCCCTGGCCCCCACCAGCCACAGTGACCACTGGGAAGCCTGCCTGTCTCCTGAGACAGGTGAAGAGGCATCGATGCCCCTAGCAAGCACCAGAAATATAGAATTGGATGGGGGTGCTGGTTGGTCTGTTTGAGAAGAAGCCACAAAAAGGATAAATTTCTGGTTTGGGGGGTGGTCATTTGTTTTGTTTTTGTTTTTAATTTTCATTGGTGAGGGTCCAACCCAGGAACTTGAACCCCTGAGTTATGTCATCAGCTTCTCCTGTTTGGACACAGGGTATCCCTATGGATTATGGTGACCCCAAACTCTTGAGTCTTCTGCCTCAGGCTCTCAACCAAACCCAAGAATTTCAACTTTTAATGATTTTCCTGACATCTTATCTATTTAAAAGACCAAGGCTGCCTACATGGATATGGCTCTGTTATAACTTGTATAACATGCATGAAACCCTGGGTTCGTTCCCCCACATCCTATAATCTAAGTGCAGTGGCACACGCCTATAATCCTAGTATGCAGGAGGTGGGGGCAGGAAGATCAGAAGATCATGACCATCCTTGGCTGCACAGGACGTTCAAGGGAAGCCAGCTGCCTCTCACCCAAAGCAAAAACAAAGACACACACTGCTGGCAAGACCTGCAGTCACAGCAGCTGTGAAGCCCTTGTAGGACTTGGGCTTGGGAAAGTCATGTGATCTCTGTCAGTTAGTATCTTTACCTGTAAACTGGGACTATAATATGACCTATCCAGTGAAACCAACCGCAGGGAGGATTAAACACTTGTCTCAAGCACCTAAAAGCGCGCATTCCACAAGGTATCCAAGTGCTCTCTGTGAGCAGATCAAAACTAAGATTTAGAAGCCAGAGACAGGCTGGCGAAATGGCTCAGCAGTTAAGAGCACTGACTGCTCTTCCAAAGGTCCTGAGTTCAATTCCCAGCAACCACATGGTGGCTCACAACCATCTGTAATGGGGTCTGATACTGTCTTCTGGTGTGTCTAAAGACAGCAACAGTGTACATAAAATAAATAAATATACATAAAGTAAATAAATAAATTAAAAAAAAAAAAAAGAAGAAGAAGCCAGAGATGAGATGGCTCAGCCAGTAAAGCCCTGCCTGCCGATCTGGTTTCAATCCTCAGAATCCAAATGTAAAAGGACCCACATCCACATGTGTGCTCTGGCATGTGCACACACGCGTGCGCGCGCACACACACGCCCCACTAAAAATAATAAATTAATGCATTTTAAAAACAAAAAAAATAATTCTAAGACAAGAACTGAGAGCTAACCCAGGAGTGCCTGACTGGCATACCCCAGACACTGACCTCATCCCAGCACCTCACAAAACAAAACAAAACAAAACAAAAAAACCCCCCCAAAACAAACCAAAGGCCCAGCAAGACAGCTAAGTGGGTAAAGGTATTTGCTAGCAAGCCTGACAACCTGAATTTGATCCCTGGGACTACAAAGTGAAAGGGGGGACCCCACTCCCCTGAGCTGCCCTTTGACTTGCACACATACTATGGTACATGAGTGCCCCCTCCCAACAAACACATGTTTAAAAATAAAACATAAGCTGACATTATTATTCTTTTACATTTTCTTCTCTAGTTCCTGTTCCCAGATAGTAACTACAGAAAGGCACAAAATCGTTCCTTCCTTCCTTTCTACTTTGAGGCATTAAAAAATCCGTGAAAATTTGCCCCTGAATTCATTAGAACTTCCTGACATGTTTTAGCAACTCCCTGCAAAACAACTGAAACACTTTCCCGGTTTTGGTCCTGGACGCTCCCTGTACACAAACAGCTCTGATTTTCACTGAATGCTGGATTTGGGTGACCAATGTCCCAAATTCCAAACCTGCTATAGACCCCACTGCCAAATGGGCGTTCCTCCTTGGCACTTTGCTCTGACAATTCAAACTTCTTTCTCACAGCAGTATTTCTGCATCCACCACGTGCTGGAATCATAAGCATGGGTACCACACCCAGATTCGACATTTGTCTGTTTATTTCATTAAAAAAAAAGCTGATTGACCGTTCTGTAAGATGGTGGCAGGAACCAGAATGCCACCTTGTAGCCTATTTCTTTTCAAAGCCACCTGCTCCTCTCAAGGATAGGAGTAGGCTAACCCTAGTCAGAGTTGCCTCTGTGAACACGAGCCATTCCTGTCTCAAGCGTAGCTCATGGTAACACAGTCCCTGCATCTATGATTTGTCATGGGGTCTAGATTGAAGTGTGCGACAGACAGGAGGGTCTGGGGATGACAGACTTTAGATACAACAGAAAATCCTGGCAATGCAATAAGATAATTCAACTTTGCTTCTTCACAGTGCAAACACCCAGGCTGGTCAGTTCAGGGGCTCCTATGCCCAGGCTTCTCAGTGTCTATCCTGGTTAGTTTTTATGAATTTGACACAGACTAGAGTCATCTGGGGAACACAAGTCTTAGCTGGGTTTGGCTGGCTCAGTTTGGCCCGTGAGCATATCTTTGTGGAGCATTTTCTTGACAAATATGATTGATGTTTGAGAATCAGGCCCACTGTAGGCAGCGCTACCCTTGGACAGGTGTTTTCTGGTGTTGTATAAGAAAGCAAGCTGAGCAAATCCTGCAGACTAAGCCATGAGAAGCAATCCAGTCAGCAGTGTTCCTCCTTGGTCTCTGCTTCACTGCCTGACTCCAGGTTCCCACCTTGACTTGCTTCAGTGATGATCTGTGATGTAAAAGCATTAAACCAATAAACCCTTTCTGCCCTCCAAGTTGGTTTGGTCAGTGTTTTATCATAGCAACAGAAAGCAAACCAGGACAGTGGCTTTCAACATTTCTCCCTTGACACCAAGCCACATTCATGGCTGATTGGTTGTCTGTTGCCTGTTTCTCACAAGAAGAACCATGACTTATCCACCTTGTCCTAATCAGTCCGTCTTTCCCAGCTATGGGCAGACTTTACACATAAGCCTATACTCTATATACTACAGACTTTAGCCAGAATTCAAACTAGCATGACTTTGTGTGTGCAGAATCTTAGGGGTTGGTTAGAGGGTGTGTCCCCACTCCCTTGGCTGGCCTCTAATTCACAGTAATCCTCTTGCATTAGCCTCCTAGATGCTCGGATTACAGGCATGAGCCTCCAATTCACAGCCTTGAGTGGGGCTTTCTTTATGGCTCCCTATGGCTGTACTTTCTTATGGGTGACCCAACATCAGGAACAGGGAAGGAGTCCCCAGTGAATGAGGTCAGCAAATTTAATAGGCCAAAAACCAGTCTAGTGCCACTGCCCAAGACCAACCCCCCTCCCCAAGCTAATGGGAAAAGGGGAGACAAGGCAGAAGGGCACTTCTGGGTCCTGTGCTATTGCCATCGAAGCCTCAGCTTTGGGAGGCTGTGTAAGCATATTCATCTTTCTGCATTCACTTCATTCATAACATGTGATTAGTTACAGGAGGCAACGGCATGGTAAATATTTCACCAATACCCCAGAAAATGACTGCTGGACATTTTGACAACAACAGACTACCTTCTTTTGGGGGTGTCAGAGGCCTGCTCTGAGACAGGAGCATTTTATAGCTGAGGGAAGGCAGGTACCAGCTATACTCTGTGCAGTGCTCTCTCTAGAGCCCCTAAAACATCCAATGCACTGAGCAGATCCCAGACCCACGTGACACAGGGCTACAGTATGTGACAAGGGCAATGAGGCCTTTAGCCAAAGCTGAGAACTTCTAGGGAGGTTTCCTGGGTTTTGTTTGTTTGTTTGTTTGTTTTGTTTCAGGGCCAAGCTGGCCTTGAACTTGCTATATAGTTAAGGATGGGCTTGGACCTCCTACTTCCACCTCCCGAGGGCTGGGGTTATACAAATGCATTGTCACATCTAATTGCTTCATTTATTTGTTTTTTGATTTTGTCTTCTGAGATATGATCTCACAATAAAGAAAGACCAGGCTGGCCTTGAAGTCACAAAGACCTCCCTGCCTCCAGTGATGCTATTTGAGGTGTGTACCACCATACCCCGCCACCCCACCCCGCTGTGGTGCCCAGGCTGACAACCAGAGCTTTACACATTCTAGGCAAGCTCTTATCTACTGAGCCCCATCTTCAGTTGAAGTTTTTTTTTTGTTTTTTTTTTTTGTTTTTTTTTAAGATTTATTTTATATGAATACACTGTCGCTGTCTTCAGACACACAAGAAGAGGGCATCAGATCCCATTACAGATGGCTGTGAGCCACCATGTGGTTGCTGGGAATTGAACTCAGGACCTCTGGAAGAGCAGTCAGTGCTCTTAACCACTGAGCCATCTCTCCAGCCCTCAGTTGAGGTTCTTTTTGTTTGTTTGTTTGTTTGTTTTGTTTTGTTTTATTTTTTGTTTTTCGAGACAGGGTTTCTCTGTATAGCCCTGGCTGTCCTGGAACTCACTCTGTAGACCAGGCTGGCCTCGAACTCAGAAATCCGCCTGCCTCTGCCTCCCAAGTGCTGGGATTAAAGGCGTGCGCCACCACCGCCCAGCCTCAGTTGAGGTTCTTAATCTACACATTTGGGTTTAACCTGGTCTATCGGGAGCCAAGGAATGTCCTACGGATAGGAGATAATGACATCATGAAAGCAGCAGATAATGACATCTTAAAAGCAGTATCTCAGGAAGATTAATCTAGCCATAATATATACAAAGAGCAGGAAGAGACGGGAGTGTAAAGGAGTCAGACTTTCGGAACACAGAAATAGTCACACTGGAACATTCTTACAGTGATGAAGAGAAACGACTTTTGTCTTCATCTTAAGTTTTCCTGTGCATCCTTGATGCTTCCTATATAACTTTATAGGTTGATATCTGACCAGTAATTAAAACTGGAGTCCAGTAAAGAAAAAATTTTCAGATTAAAAGGGAAGCAAAGGCAGGGGCTTCGTGCAAGTACCACTCTTCTGGGAGATGAGGGTAGGCACGCTGGAGTGACTGCCCTTTGACTTTCGGTAGAGGAAAACGGCTGCTATAGCATCAGAGTGTGTGTTCCTTTCCTCCCCTGTAAAACACCATGATCGATGGCTGACAACCCCAGTAAGGCAGCTAGACTAGCTTTCTCTGCATGGAGCTTCCAGAAACTACTCGCCTACAGCTACGTGCTTCTCATGTTCCCAACATCCACTCCATGACCTCCTCAGTCCCTCAGACTCCTGGCTTCAGACCTTGGGCTTTGCAGGCACAGGCAGGCTCGGTTCTTGGAGTGGACAGCAGCATGGGACCAGAGGTTGGAAACCTGCCTCAGAGAGGACAGCCTAGAGTCTGTAACCCAGGGTCAACCAACTCTGGTTTTCCAACTTCTGAGCTCAGGATCAGAAGTGGTCCCTGGAGATGCTAGCACCTATTCCAGTGGGTGTCATAAGCCTTCCCCTGCAAAATGTCTGCAAGGCACTTTAGTGTAGGGCTTGGCACCTGTGCCGACCTCAACAGAGGGAGGGAGCTACTATCATTTTGTTTTATTGGGTTGCAATGAGATTTGGCTGAATTGCTCAAGGGAAACCAGTCTCACTGGGTTTTATTTGCTGGGCAAAAGGCACTTCCTTAATTTAATTATGCCCAAAACAAACTTTTTTACCCCATCAGAGCACATCAGCATATTCCTAGAGGACCAAACGCTAGAGACTACAAGTGTTTGGGGACCGTGACATCAGCACCACAGCCTGGTTACAGTTCCATCTCACAGGCCCTGTGGGAGATTTCTTCAGGAAACACAGGAAGGGCAAGAGTTTGAGGCCTTGGAGCCCTGAGCTGGCCCTGAGCTGGCAACCCCAGGCCGTTGGTCATGGAGGAGATTCGGGTATCTCTCTACCCTCTCCCCCTCACACCCACTCAAAACCTCCCAGCTTTAATGAAGCATTCGGTCAAGAACCAGGGTTTCACAGCTGTCCTTCTCTTCCTAGAATGTCACTCCTCTTATTTTGTTTTACATTTCTTTATTTAGTGTGTGGATGTGGGTGTGTCCCTGTACGTGCAGGTCAGAAAACAACTTGCTTAAGCCCGGTCTGTCCTTCTATCATGTGTGTCTTGGGGATCAAACTCAAGTCAGAAGGCTTGGCAGCAAGCACCTTTACCCCCGAACCGTCTTCCTGGCCCAATAATTGACTCTTCAATTACAACATCATTCTATGGTCATCGTGGGATCCTTGAAAACCACAAAAGAAGGAGGGGGGGAGGAGGGGTAAGAGGAGGGAGGGGAGGGGGAGGAGGGGGCTGTGGCAATGGTGGTGGTGGTAGTGGTAGCAGCAGTGGTGGGGACAAAAAAGGACAGTCATGTTCCATCACTCAGAGTCTCTGCCTCCCTGGCAGGAATTCAAATTCCCTAGATTTTCTATGCATTTGACATTGTAGCCGACCAAAATCGTGCAGTGTCTGCTTCACTCTATTTCCCACTGAACAGAATCTGCTTCTATGACAAACTTCTGAGCTCTGGGGGGCCTCAGACTGCATCGGTCTTAACGCTTCCCACCTACTCCATACCTACCACATAGTAGGACTTCAACAGTTCCACAGTGAGTCCCTGCTGTACGGTGTCATAAGCTATAGCTGATGATTCGGTCTCTTCCTCAAGTGGGTACTTAAGTTAGCTCCAGCATTCTCTGCTGTCAACACGCTCAGACGAATAACCATATTCCCACCTACAGAGATCATCGTTTCCCTATAATGAATCCTAAAAGAGGAATTGCCAGGCCAGTGAGTCTTCACAGGTGTGATGGTTAGTATTAGCTGTCGACTTGACAGAATCTAAAATCCCAAGAGTCTCCATGTGGAATTGCCTAGATCATGGGTATAGCATTGCGGGATCATCTAGATTCATTAAAGGATGTGGGAAGACCTTGCTGGAAATAGACGGCACTATTCCTAGGTTTGGGGCACTGTATAAGAATAGAGAAACCAAAGTGAGCTCAAGCATGCGTGCATTTTTACTTTTCTCTGCCCTTTTTTGTGAGTGTGATGTGAAGGGCAGTAGCATCCTCAGAGTGATGAATACAACCTGGCTTTGTGAGCCGAAATGAACCCTTTCTTCCCTATGTTACTTTGTGTCAGAGTACTTCATCACAATGGCAGAAATGAAACTCAGAAAATAAGTAAGGCCTTGGAAACATGACGTCCAGCGGTTCTTTGCAATGTCACCCTCATCTATATCCCTGTACAAGTGATATACCACGGTGGAAAGCCTAGCGTTCTCTGGGAGTTCATGAGTTATGGGGAAGATGGTAGAATCTTTCAGTGGGCACTGTCGTGATGAACTGGGGCCTGGACTTGAAGTTTGCTCTGATATGGAACAATCCCAGGCATATCAAGCGCCTTCCCCAGCCTCCCTCTGCTCTCTGTTGCACAATACTGGGTGACACCTAATATAGCCAGGAGGAGAATTACCAACTCCCACCTTCCAAATGCGCTGCACTAGGAAACACACCCCACGCCCCAGGAGCCTGCTAGGTTCAGCACGAAAAGCTAGATCTTTCCCTACAAACAGCAACCCACACCAAATCTGTGTCTCTCTGGCACCGAGTGTTTTGTTTGACTTGTCTATAAATATCTGTACTTCAAAGTCAATGTCCATAGTAGATTCTCCACGCCTTTTTTTTTAAACACGCATACATTAAGTATACATTGTTAGCATCAAAACCTACATGTTTTGCAATTGCTTCTTTGAAAGGAATTGTCCTTCCTAGCACTCTACCAGCAAGTTAAATTCTAAATGAGCACACACATTGGCTTGTCCTTGTAGGTCCCTGCTCCCTGGGGAGCAGCAGAGACATCATCCACACATACACTCTCATCTTGCACCCTACCACACCATACCCCAAAGCACTCATGTTATGATATAGTGAGTTTGTGTCTCCTCCTCTCCTTCCCCGGGTCCTCTCCCCTCTCTTCTTGCAAGGCTGAGAGTTGAACACCCACTAGCTTGTCTCTAAAGCCTTGCCAGACGTGGCAAAAGATACAAAATTACTCAAATCTTTTGCAGAAGAAAGCCTGAGCTCAAATCCTCTCTCTGTCCCCAAATGACTTTGTCAAGGCTATCATCTCTGTTTCCATTTCTCTGTCCCAGGTGGTCCCTGTGGTGCACCTGCAAGAAACACAAAAAGCTAGGTCTGGTTGTTTGTTTGTTTTTCTCTTTCTTTCTTTTTTTGTTCTTCTTCTTGTTGTTGTTTTTTGTTTTGTTTGTTTTTGTTTTTTCAGACAGGGTTTCTCTGTCCCAATACTCACTTTGTAGACCAGGCTGGCCTTGGAACTCAGAGATCTACCTGCCTTTGCCTCCTGAGTGCCACTTCTACCCAGCCAGACTCAGGTTTTCTAACCAGATCTTCTCCACACCTGTTTCCAATGGCAATATTATCAGAACAGCTCCCAACCTTTGAACCCTGCATTTAAAGTAATTCACATTGGCTCTTCAAAATTAATGACTATTACTCTTTTTCATTCATATTATATCCCAATTGCAGCCCCTCCATAATTATTCTTAACTTTCTATCTTTTTCCTATACACACACACACAACTCAGAGGTCCCAATTCTTTCTTGGACTCAAACCAAACTCTAGGTCTCCAATAACTCAAGGAATACAAATCTTGAAGCCCTTGATCACAGTCACCCATAAAAGTCTGCAGTGAAATCTGATGTCACCAGCAAATCCATAAGAGGACCCAGAAATCACGGGATTAGCACAAAAGTTCCGAAGTCCACACGTCAAAGTTTCTAGTGATATGAGCAAGACAGAATTTGAGAGGAAAATGCCACCACATTCATGGAGACAGACAGCCAATTTCTAGGACATTATGTATTTTCCTCTGGAGAGATGGCTGGGGAACTTGCCAGATCCACACAGTCCACACATGAACTCGAGTTAGCCAAGTCACCTCAGGGGGTGGGGGTGGGGGTCCTGACAGCCCTACTCCAGGATTTGCCCCTTGCAGGGCAAGTAAGAAGAGTGCTTCATAGCGACCTAACAGAGCTCACAAGGAGCACCAAATATTTCACCCAGGTGGGTCTAAAGATCAGAGTAACAGGTGGGAATGGGGTGGGGGTAGGAGGACATGGACGTGGCAGGCAGAGGAAGGAACCTGAGGCTAGCAAGAGAACATGCCCTAAGACCAACACAATGGCATCTCTGTCAGAGAGGCACACACAGCACTCCCTTGGTCCTAGCCTTCACTCTAGGAGCAGAGCCAACAGCCTCTGTCCACTTCTTCAGGGCAATAATACTGGATACAGGCCAGGTGGTGGGGTCACCCCTCAACTCTGACCTCCTCACTTACAGAATTCTGAACCACAGGACTAGTGGCAAGGGGCTTAATGCAGCAGTAGAGTTCCCTCCCTCTCTGCCCAACTGCAGAAATTCTAGGACAAAAAATCACTGTCACCTATACCAAGTCACCGCTGTGTGATCCCTGGAGATAAGACTCTGGACCTTTGTATTTAACAAGGACAGGGGGAGACAGTGTTTCTCTACAGTCTCTTCCGGATCAGAAAATTAGTCTTCTTCAGCTTCTTAAAACTATGCCCCTTGAGCCTTAGAAATAATGTTCAAGACTCACTGGTTACACTCATCTGGGATGTAGGCCACACCAGGGACATTCCCAGGGGCTAGCCTTTGCTTCCTAGGTATCCATGGAACATAGCCAGCAAGCAGCATTCTCCCAATATCAATTTAAAGAATGGCAGGCTCAGGCTCTCTGCCTGCAATCAGTGAGCCACACTGGGTAAAGACTGTGGGATTCTGCAGTCAGAGACTTCAAAGGGACCCAGAAGTGTTAGCACAAGAAAGAGATGACATGGCTGGAGAGATGGCTCAGCCATTAAAGGCTAGGTTTACAACCAAAAATATAAGAAAGAGATGCCAGTGTTCATGGAACTCCAAATACGGGGGTGGGGGTGGGGACCAGATTCTTACATTCACATTGGAGTGTAAATGACAGGTACTGGGTCCATTCCCAGCCTCTTCTTAACAACTGAGGCAAGGATGAAGGTGAAGTCTGTAGACATGTGGGGCAAGTCACCCAGTTCTCTCTGCTGAGTCCTACCCTGGGTGGCCTCTGACAGTAATTAGTCACCACTGGTAAGGCTAACCCAGTGTTATAACCTGATGCTTGGAACATCCAGTCTCACTGTCAGAAAAGATAATTTTCTTTGGTGAAGCCGAGACCTAAACAGGATGGCTGGCCAGGGATACACCATTCCTCAGTCAAAATCCTGGAGATAGAGTTCACAGACCATGATAAAATTGGACAGGGCTTTCTCTAGGCTGGCCCTGGATTGACATGTTTTCAGTTCTTCATGTTACCTGTCAGTAACTGTCACCTTGAGATGTCAGCCTGAGAACCAGTCAGGATGAATGGGATACTGCCAAGTATCTGTTCATTCTGCAGAATTAGTGTGGCTCAGGGGTGATAGTCCCTTGAATGTCCTCATGACACACACACCTCACACACATACATACATACACACATGTACACACACACCTCACACACATACATACACACATGCATATACATAAATATACATACACACACTAATTAAGACTTAACCTAAAGACGATGCAAATTATATACTTAAATGTGAGGTCCTTGCTTGCTCTGTGCACTGGAGCGCTCCAGAGGAATTCTAACTCCAGAGCCACATTCGGCCATCATATGGCCATCCTCTCTCCTACCCTGTCCAAATGTCTCAGGTCAGAGTCCGCCACACACTCTGGAGCATCAAACCATGATTTTGGAAAGAGAGGGGCCACAGCTTAAAAGCTTCAACTGCAGACTAGAGAGGAACTCAGTACACGAGACCATGGGCTCCATGCCCAGCACCGTAAGAGGGTCAACCCCTATCTCCTATTTTTCCAGTTTAATATCCAGTATTCTGCATTTATAGTACTATGCAAATGACAGAGTGGATTCATTCCCCTGACCAGGATGGGAGGAAACTGGGAGCCCTGTACCCCAGGGATATCAAGGTGTCCTATGATGTGCATCATACAACAGGAAGGGAAAGAAAACAAGAAGCCCACTGATACGTCCTCTCTAGAGCCTATCTTGCTACTTCCTCACCTGGTCCTTTAAAAATTTCATTCATTCATTCATTCATTCATTCATTCGTTCATCTCTGTGTGTGCTTGCATGCAGAGTCAGTCAGCAAGTCTGCTGGAGTCTCTCCTTCCATCATGTGTTGAACTCGGGTCGTCAGGCTTGGCAGCAAGTGGCTTCACCGGTTGAACCAACTTGCCGGCTCCTATTTTGGTCTTGAAGCAAGGGCTGTGTCTCTAGCTGGGCCTTCCAAGCAGAGATAAGTTATCTACCTTCCCTGAGTGGCGCCTTAGCAGAAAGGCTTCCTCACCTCATTCCTGAGGATGCTGGGGGTGGAGGAAAGCCAGAGCCAGCAACCTGAGACAAGAGTCTGCCCTCAGCGATGGGTAACAGTGCAACCCCAGTCTGGGCGGCTCCTGCTGTAGCCTAGGTATCCAGGCCAGAGACTATCCAGGTTAGGAACCAGAGCTCTAAGGCCTTCTGGTGATGCCTGTTCAGACAGGAGCTCTGCTGCCAGCAGCCAGCGGATCTTCTCCCTGCCCCTGAGACAGTAGGGCTTAGAAACTAATGACCTGCCCTCATTCAAAAGCCTGAGGCCAAAGGTCCAGAAAGCAAATTGGCTCCAGGAAGATACTAGAGAAGCCTCAGGAACAGACTGGCCCACATACTCAGGACTCTAAAAACCTGGAAATAGAAACCAGAAATAAAAATTTCCAAGAAAGTCCTATTGAAAACATAACCAGCAGACCTCCAAACATTTTGCACCCACTTGTCAGAGACAGCAAGAATTTTAAATGAATTTGAGTTGTATCAAATGGCAAGTCTGTCTCTTGAAAAATGCTTACCTGTGTCAGCCTCTGCCTCAAAACAACAACAAAGACGATATACACCCCAATTCTAGCATTAGAAGGGGCTCAAGGCCAGTTTTAGCTAATGAAGAGTTTTAGGGCAGCCTGGGCTACATGAGAGTCCCATCTCAACCTCCTTTCTCAAAGGAAGAAAGGAGGAAGAAAAGCAGAGCTAGGGAGATGGCTCAGTTGGTACTGTGCTTGCCTTGCAAACCCGAGGCCCTGAGTCTTACCCTCGGCACCCATGTAAAATGCCAGGTGTATGCTGACTGTGCGCACAGCACTGGGAGATGTCGACAGCAGGATCCCTGGGTCCACTGGCCAGACACTGGCTCATTCAATAAGCTCCAGGCAAGTGAAAGACCCTGTCTCAAAGAAGGTGAATACCATTCCTGAGGAGGAATAACACTGACCTCTGGGGTCCACTAGTAAGTGCACACATGTGCACTATATACAGGGGAACATGCTTGTGCACATGCACGCATGTGCACACACACACACACACACACACATACTAATGCAAAATTCAGTGTGAGAAAAATGTAAAAAAAAATACACACTTAGCGGGCTTGGTGGTGGCCACTTTTGATCCCACCCATCATTGGGGAGACAGAGATAGGCAAACCTCTGTGAGTTCAAGGGCAGCCTGGTCTCCATAGCAAGTTCTGAGCAAACCAGGGCTACACAGTGAGACTTAGTCTTAAAAAAATAAGCAAGCAGGCGACTAAAATACACTTGGAGATCATGATGTGCCCCACCTGTATCCTGACACTCACAGGTAAGACAGAAGGACTGTCAGGACAGCCATACATGGCAAGATCCTTTCTCGAGCACAAACCAAACAAACTCAGAAATGACAAGAAGGAAAAAAAATAGAGTCTTTCTTCTTCAGTACTGATGAGAATATTTAGTGGATTGCATATTATAGTTGGCAGCATGTACTAGGACATATCACTCCCACTGACTTTGACTCCTGTAGAAATCCCCTGTACAGAAGCACACTGCTATAGCCTGACTGTTTAGGGTTCCCCCCCCCCCCGTCAATTCTTACCCTGATCCCTAATTCCAGTGTGATGTTATCTGCAGACTCAGCCTTTGGAGGGAACTGTATTTAGGTGGCATGGGTGATATAGTGGAGACCCTGTGATGCCATTAATGACCTTCTCCCTCTTTGTCCACTATGTGAGGACATATGTGGCCACTGCAAGACAGGAAGAAAATCCTCATTTAAAATGCCAACAGGTCAGGACCTTGGTCTTGAACTATGCAGCTTCCAAATGTTTGGTCTGTGCTATTCTGGCATTACCTATAGTTTTGGATTTTGCATGCAACTGGCTTCTTGTAAACACTAACAAAAATTTAGATGTATTTTATTTTTATGCATACAAGCATCTTGTATGTATGTATGTATGTATGTATGTTTGTATGTATGTATGTATGTATGTTTGCTAAAATACAAATACACACTGTGGCCCATGCATGCCTTATAACCCCAAGAATTGAGCCAGGTATGGTAGCTTATACCTATCATATTAATATTTATATCATATTAATATTTGGGAGGCAGGAGAATCACTGCAAGACAGGGACCAGCCTGGTCTAGGTAGTGTGTTCTAGAGCAGCCAGGGCTATATAGCAAGATCCTATCTTAAAAAAAAAAAATTACAAAACCAAAACCAAGAGTCAGCTAAAGCTGCACAGCTCAGGCCTACAAGTTGCTCTTACCAGCAAACATCACAAGGCTTCCTCACTGAACACAGGGTTTACCCCCACCCCTACCCCTACCCCCTCCCCCTCACCATCCCACCCCTCGGTGTCACTTAGAACATGCCACCACTTCCAGAGCTTCATACTTTACTTGTTAAGGTGTGTGTGGCAGGTAGTATATGAAGACCACCAAGGCAAAACAGTGGGTTTGAAATGGTTCTAGTTCAGGCCTGGCCTCAACTCTTGAAGGTTGTGCAGACTCGGTTGCTTGACCCTTAGGCTTGTTTACTCAAGAAAATCCAATGTGGAGCAGAGCCTCCAAACACAGAATCTGGATCTCAATGCTCAGCTTCAAGTTCTGGCTTCACTACTGTTAATTGCTTTTTTTGTTTTAAGTATGTGAGTATTTGCTGGTATGTAGGTAAGCAAGCAGGTCACACACAGACAATACTCCCAGGGGCCAGAAGAGGGCGATGAATACTCTGGAACTGAAACTACAAATAGTCATGGATTGCCATGTGGGCACTGGGAACTGAACCTGTGTCTTCTGGATAAGCAGCCAGTGCTCTCAACAGCTGAGCCATCTCTCCAGCCCCACCCTCACTGTATGACTCTGGATAAGCAATGGAACACTTTAAACGTCAATGTGTTTGTCTGGATAGAAAGGGAAGAACAAACAGTGTGTAGCTTGGGAATGGGGGAAAAGCAGAGGAAACGGACTCCTGTTTTGCAGGCACATACAGAAACAGATCAGCTTGTATGCCAAAACTGTACCAAAAAGAACTGTCTCAGGAGACTTTCTTCCCATTTCATTCCTTACTGGGATAATGTGGGAGAAATAACAAGTGGACGGCAGCGATAACTTGGGATATCTCAGGATATCCATCTTGTCTGAACATCACTCTTTTTTTTTCCCCCAGAGCTGAGAACCGAACCCTGGGCCTTGTGCTTGCTAGGCAAGTGATCTACCACTGAGCTAAATCCCCAACCCCTGAACATCACTCTTAATGTGGGAGTGATGAAGAGGTTTGAGGGAAGGCACCCTGACCAGACGTCAGATGAGAGAGGGCAGAGAGTGCTCCTGACCTCTTCCCAGCCAAACCCTCAGCTCTTTTTCCCTTCAGGAAAGATCCATCATTGTCCATCTCGCCTGACATCTGAATCCTTCCCTCTACCTTACCTGAGGAGTTCTGGGCCTTGCTAGCTCAGCTTCACTTTGCCTTCTCCTTATGATGAGAAAACGGGTATGCTTTTGGAGATGACCACAGAGTGGCCCTCACTCTTTCTGACAAAGACACATTTTCCTTCCCAGAAAATGGCACAGGAGTAAGTCATGAACTCCTACCATACCACCTCAGTGCCTTCCCTAAGCCAAGTATTTTTACAATTCGTGTCCCCAGAAAATGCCCCGCTCCTTCCGTGTGCAAAGAGAGGCCTGCCAGGAATTGGCTGTCATGCTTGGGAAAAAAAAATCTAGGTTTCAAACGCAGCCTGGTTGCAAATCATCCCACCCAGTCCAGACCCTGGCAGCTGCTTAGCCCCAGGTGTGGTGGCTGCTTGGCTAATTTCACGGAAGCGGATGGAACACTCAAAACTGCTGCAGGTTCCAGCAAGGATGATGGCAACAGGTTTTGGCTGACCTGGCTCCTGAGAAGATAAAGCCCTTAAGTAAAGATTAGCCACGCTCCGGCCGGCCGGCTCCATTCACAGGCAAAAGTCAAAGTCGATATTTGCCAAGTGGAAAAGAACAAAGGGAAACAAATTCATTCGCTAGCTCTCCAAAGAGCCTAGCAAAATAACCAGCTGCCCTAAAAGGGTAAGGAAACTAGGAATCTCAGCATGCTGGTCTCCAACTCTCAAATGCTCAGAAGGCTCCCGAAAGGGTGTGAATGACGTTGTAATGAATGAAGATGACAGCATTATGACATCACTGATATTACAGAGCAGAGAAGACTTAAGATGCCTCAGATTTTAAGGCCACACGTGGCAGGCCCTTGGCAAGCACACTCATAAGAGCCCTTAGAGTCCATGTGAATTAAATCTTCAGCACAAGAGATTGCCCGGTGGTTCAACAGAGCATTTGCTACTCTTGCAGAGCACCTGGGCGCAGTCCCCAGCACCCACATGGCAGGCAGCTCACAACCTCCAGCCGTGGAGGGTTGGATGCCCTCTTTCGACAACCACACACACACATACACATGTGGTGAACACATAGGTACCTGCACACAAAACACTCATACACATAAAATAAAAATAAATTAAAGGTAAACGTATCTGCATCTCCAACAGTTAATTTTTCACACGCTACAAAGGTACATGGGAGTCCTCCGGTGGAATCTTGGCTCACTTAGAAACTAGACAGGACCATGGCATCCATCAGGAACCCCATGCTAGAAAAGCATGGAGATCAACTAAGATGCTTTCAGCTCAAGGAAGCTGCATGGTGCACATGTGCATGAATGGCAGTGACTCATGCCTGCTGGCTCTGTACCAGGAGGGGAAGACTATACACACTGTGCCTGGCAGCTAGGCAACATCCTTACGTGTCTATTTTTCTTTTTCCTTCTCTTTGCGCTCTCTCTCTCTCTCTCTCTCTCTCTCTCTCTCTCTCTCTCTGTGTGTGTGTGTGTGTGTTTTAAACAGACTCTCACATAACCCACTCAAATTCACTAGGCATCTGAGGATAACCTCGAACTCCTGATTCTCCTGCCTCTATGTCCTAAGTACGGAGATTCTAAGTGTGAACTACCAAAGCAGGCTACCGTTCTTTTACATGGTCTCTCTACTTAGCTCTGTCTGCCCTGGAACTCTCTGCATAGACCAGACTGGCCTCGAATTCATGGAGATCCACCTGCCTCTGCCTCCCAAGTACTGAGATTACAAGCTTCCCCTCTTCTGGCTCCTGGGAGTATTGTATGTGTGTCATGTATTTGCTACATCTCTATGAGTTCAAGTCCAGCCTTGTCTACATAGTGAGTCCCAGGACAGCCAAGGCTACATTGTAAAATCCTGTCTCGAAAAGAAGAAACATAAAAAGAAAGCATGATGTCATATTCCAGCACCAAAGAAACAGATGAGGTGACAGGCTTCCGGCAACATCTTCATGTTCCCATACCACCTGGCACACTCTGGGGTAGGGATATTTATTATTCGTTCTTTCCCATCCCCACCCCGACCCCCTTTCCTCAGGTCTCTGCTGACATGTGCCTCCTACCCTGGGATCTCTTCTCTGACTACCAGTATCCAGACCAAGAGCCAATCCTGTGGTGGTTTGAACATGTTTGGCCCATAGGAAGTGGCACTATTAGGAGGTGTGGCCTTCTTGGAGGAAGTCTGTCACCCCATAGGAGGGTTTTGAGGTCTCCTAGTGCTCAAGCTTTACCCACTGGAGAAGAGAGTCCCCTTGGCTGCCTGCAGAAGAAAGACTCTCCTGGCTGCCTCTGAGGAGAGAAGACAGTCTCTCCTGGATGCCTTCAGATGAAGATAAAGAACTCTCAGCTCCTTTTCCAGTACCGCATCTGCCTGCACACTGCCATGCTTCCCATCATGATGTTAATGGGTTAAGCCTCTGAAACTGTATGCCAGCCTCAATTAAATGTTTTCTTTATCAGATTTGCCTTGGTCATGGTGTCTTCTTCTCAGCAATGAAATCTTAAGCAAAACAACTCCCAAAGCTGACTAGTCCTGCAGTCCACTAGTCAGAACCACAGACCAGCCGTCTGTCCTTGATGATACAGACACCATAGGACAGTGACCTCAGCCCTGTATGCTCGGTGTCAGGGTCCACATCAAGGGACCATGTCTTAGTCCACAGTGCTTGAGGGATGGTTTTTGGAATGAATCACCCATGTGCTAACGATTTCAAGAAGAAAGCTCAACTGAACATTATGCGGTAAGAGATCATATAAAACCTGTAACCATCTCCAGAGTAGGAGGCAGGTAGCATCCCCAGTACTGGTGTGGTCAGAGGATTGGCCAGGAGCAGCCATCTGGACAGACAGTGAAAGGTGGGTCAGTTTTAGACAGAGGAAGTACTAAGGCAGAGGAGGAAGAGGCTAGCAATACACAGGAAATCCTGGGTAACACGACGTATCTACAATCCTAGGAAACTGGTAACCCAAGTCATTATGGTCCCAGCACTGACTCAGAGGGACATTCCAAACCTATGAGACACTAGTCCCGACCACCAGCTTTCCGGCTAGTGAAATAAGATTTGTAAACATCAATGTTTTCTCTTAGGGGTTTATTGTTATGAAGAGACATCATGAACACAGCAACGCTTATGAAGGACATTTAATTGGGGCTGGCTTACAGTTTCAGAGGTTTAGTCCATGACCACCATGGTAGGAAGCATAGCAGCATCCAGGCAGACATGATGCTGGAGAAGGAGCTGAGAGTTCTATATCTTGATCCAAAAGTAACCGAAATATTGATCCAAAGGTGGCAAAGGTAGTGTTGAGGAGAATGTCTCAACGCTGAGCAGAGTTTGAGCAGATGTGAGACTTCAAAGCCCACCTCCACAGCGACACACTTCCTCCAGCAAGGTCACACCTACTCTAACAAGGCCACACCTCCTAACAGTGCCATTCACTATGGGCAAACCATTCAAACACATGAGTCAATGGGAGCCATATCTAGTCAAACTACCACATGTTTGGATCCATAAATGTTCCCTGATTATATAGTGGGGAGCTCTGAATTCTTGGTCACTGGAGGAAAGTCTAGAAGGCTGGAAGGCTATTTAAAATTAATCAGATTAGGCATGGTGGTATTCTCCTATTGCCAGCCATTAGGAAGTAGAGGCAGGAGGATCAGGGCCATCTTTGGCCAGGTTGTTGACAAGAGTGGGGGCTCACATCTTTAGTCCCAGCAGTAGACAGAAGAAACAGGCTGATCCCTGTGTTTTGGTGATCAGCCTGTCTACATAGTGAGTTCTATGCCAGCTGGGCGTACATAGTGAGGTCCTATCTCAAACAATCAGACAGATAAAGTAAATCAAGGTCACCCATAGTTAAATAACTACTTTGAGGCCAGCCTGGGATACACGAGTTCCTTTCTTTAACTAATTAAATAAACTTAAATGAAATAAATCAAAAAGTGGACTCTGAGGGAAAGGCAGGGGTTTGCCACACTGGGAGCCCCTTTATGGTAGAAAGGGCCACTCTGAAGCACTCTCTGATCATCTAGATAGAAGCCAAATCGTTCCTCTTTCTCAGAGCAGGAGTGATTAGTGGTCATCCGAGACCAAGCACAGCTAGGCTAATGCTGCTAAAGCCATCTCGTGAGGGGAACAGTTCCTTCATAACTTCCTTTTGCCCTCTTGCCTTCCTACACAGGGCAGGAAGAGAAATCAGGTACTTTATCCGCATTTTCAATTGGGGATTGATGAAGGATAGCCTAACCCACTGCGGACAGCGGCATCCCTAGGTAGGTGAGCCAGGCTGTATAAGAAAAGTAGCTGAACAAGTCAGAGGAAGCAAACTGGTAAGCAGTGTTCCTCTGTGGTCTCTGCTTTAGGTCCTGCCCTTCAGGCTTCCCAGGTCTATAACCTGCAAGCTGACATAAACCCCAATTTGGTTTCGGTCAGTGTCTTATCATTGCAACAGACAACAAACTAAGGAATGCAATAAGTTAGGAAGACAGTGATTAGAGAGAGTGCAGGCTTACTATTCTGTTTAATTTTATTATATGATTATTAATATATCAACATTATATGTGGATTATATTTATTTTAGTATATATATTCAATTACTCGGTATATGCACAGGCATGCCGCAGCATAAGCACAGAGGTCAGAGAACAACTTGCATGAGTCAAGTCTCTCCTTCTGCATTGTGTATCATGAATTAAACTTGAGATATCAAGCCTGGAAGCAAGTGGGTACCTTTACCCACTAAGCTGTCTCGCTGGTCCCGGGGCTTGGTGTTTTAGACAAATTCTTGCAAGAACTAACAAGATTCTCCAGACAACTAGTTCTTTCTGAGGGCAGTCTGCTCAATGACCAATGCTCCTTGCATGAGCCTCCACCTCTTAGCCTCTTCCCATTTCAGTGTTGCCATGCTGAGGACCAACTCAACACATGAATATGTAGTTGTAACACTCAAACCAATCAAAGCCACAGCATAGTGCCTGACAAAGAGCACACGTTAGCTTCCTTTCTTGGTACACACCATTGCTGCTGATGGGAATGACCATGAAGTTAGAAAGACCTAGTCCAGGGTGCAGCCCTCTGAAGCCTGCTCAGGACTTCTAAGCACAAACAACTATCTATCACTTGTTCCTCCTCTGGCTGGCTCTCCCTCTTCTGATGTAGACAAGACTTTGCTAAGGAAGAAAGGAAAGGGTGTGCTCCAAGGAGACAAGATAAATTCCAACAGAGGAGGGTGTGATCACAGTGTTATGTTGGGGCCAGGTATAACACTGGGTCTAAAGACAAGGGCCAATTGGCCAGGGAACACGACCTTGTTCTGCATTGTACTAGGATGCAGAGTACATGCTCCACAAATTACAACCAGGAGCGTCTAACTTGTAAGGGTTCATTTAGAAGGCTATGTTCAATGTTCTCTCTTTAAAAACTATTATTTACTTATAATTTTTAAATATAAAAAAATTAAAAGTTATTTTTTTAAAAGATTTATTTATTTAATGTGAGTACATTGTAGTTGTCTTCAGATACACCAGAAGAGGGCGCCAGATCACACTGCAGATGGTTGTGGGCCACCATGTGGTTGCTGGGAATTGAACTCAGGACCTTTGGAAGAGCAGTCAGTGCTCTTAACCACTGAACCATCTCCCCAGCCCAAAAGAGAATTTTAATAGACCTTGATTCCACTGCCTAGGAATACTCATATCAACGTCTTATAAAAAGAAGTAACACACACACCCTTAGAATAAGGAATGGAGAGAGGAAGGCATGAAAAAGAAAAGTTTCCTTCCCTCCTGCCTTGAATCTTTAGTCCCTGTAAGCACCCCCTTTCTCCCCTCTTTTTAAAGACAGGGTCTATTATAACTTAGACTGGCCTTGAACTCTCTATGTACCTCTATTCTGTTGCTGCTGTAACTTGCAAAAACAGGAGTTTATTTTTGACTTAGGGCTCCAGGGGGAGAGTCCATAAAGATGGGAGAGACTTGACCACAGATATCCAGAGCTGAGAGATCCGTAGCTTCAATGGCAAACACAAAGCAGGAAGGGTGAACTGGAAGTAGGTGGGGCTACAAACTCTCATTCAAACCACCACAGTAGCCAGAGATGACCTTGTACTCCCATCCTGTTGACTCCACCTCTTGAGAGCTGAGATGTCTGGTTTTATTTGGTACTAGGGATTAAATCCAGGACACTGTGTATGCCAGGTAAGCATTCTACTGACTAAGCCATAATCTCAGCCCCACTTTTTCTATTGTGAACCTTGCCAATAATAATAGTTATCAAAAATATGAGGAGAAGGCTGAAGACATTGCTCAGCAGTTAAGAAGACTCGCTGCTCTTCTCAGAACCTTAGCTCAGTATCTAGCACCCACAGAGGGCATGGCACAGTCTCCTGTAACCTCAGCTCTCAGAAATAGAAGCCCTGTTCTGGTCTTCTTGGGCACACAAAGAAAGACAGACACATACTTGCATAGCGACACACATATGCAGACACAAAGACACACACACACACACACACATATACACACACACACTTAACACACAGGCATACACATATATGTGCACACACACAAACATACACAAGACACATACTAGAGTGTATGCACACATACAAACACACACGTACATACACAGACACACACACATACATGCACACAGACACAAACTCCAGTGTGTGGGCTTTGAGAGTTTGTAGCCCCACCCACTGTTCAGTCTTCCTGCTTTGGGTTTGCATTTGAAGATATGATCTTTCAGCACAGTCCACACAGACACATTCACACACACAGACCCAGACACACATAATAATAATAATAATAATAATAATAATAATAAAATCTTTAAATCCAAATCATATATATGTGTGGATATATATGCATGGATATCAATATTTTTAAAAATATACATATGGATCCCACAATTTCACCTTCTTTCCCAGCTGTTGTGATAAAATACTGTGACAAAAGCAACTTCAGGAAAAAAAGGTTTATTTAGGTCACAGTTTTGTGTTACTGTCAACCACTGCCGAACAGTTACAGAGGCATGAGCTCAAAAGAGCTGGTCTCATCACAGTCAAGAAGCAGAGAGCAGAGAACACTGCTGCTTAGCTCTCTCTGGTTTGCATTCAGTCCAGGATCCCCGCCCACAACTAAGATGGCTCTTAGCACAACAATTAGTGTAAGCTCAACAATCTCCCATGGGCATGCGCGGTTGACTCTTCTCCCAGGTCATTCTAGATTCTGCCCAAGTGACAATTAACATGAGCCAACATACCCACTTTTGTAAAACTGCTTTACCTACTACAGAATATCTCGACACCAGCATGCCTGCTAAGACTCCCAGAGGGCTACACAATGTCACTGTGCTCTAACTTCTTCATCTGTAAAACAGGGACAGATGACTGGACACATACAACAGCGGACATATGAAATACCCCAAAGACAGTGTTTGAATGGTATAGTCAGTCCCCAGTGATACCCATAGTAGTTAATAGAACCTCGAAGAGCTTGACCAAGTAGAAAAAAGTGAGGCCATCTGGGGAAGTCCCCTTGACAGAGGATTTTGGGAATCTACCTTCCTCTCATTTTTTAAAAATTTTCTCTCCATGCATTCCTGGTGATATGCCATCTTGCCACAGAGCACAGGCAACAAGGCAAATCAACCATGGTTTAAAGGCTCTAAAACAGTGAGCCAAAATGAAACTGTCCATGTTCTAAATGGATTCTCTTAAGCACCTGTTGACATGGGGGTCTTATGCAAACTGGGGGTTACCATACCTAAGGCTCACACATGCCAGACTAATGCTTCTCTGAGGAGTTGAATCCTAGCCCATCTTAGACATGTCTTATAGTGATGGAATACTGACCAGCACAACATATAAGATTTTTAGAATGCAGACAGCAGTCAGCGCATTGGTATTCTTATTTCTCGCTGTTACATCTTTGGACCCTTTCCATCTCGTCCTATTAGATGCTACCCAGTGGACCAGGACAAAGCCCTTGTGCCCTGAGCTGTCCCTGCAGATAGAGACTGAGGGCACATTCATTTACTATGACTATTACAAACAATATGAAGAAGAGCATCCAGGGGATATATTTCTAAGGGTGAATAAGCTTACTCAGTCTGTACAACATACATTTTGGTAGGTGTGCACTCCCAAGACACTCTTCTAGAATACTCTGAGGCAAATACTAAGTAAGGTACCCATTCCACAGCTAATCCTCAGAACTAGATAGTCTCAAAAACCTCAAACCAGTCAAACAAGTAAAAGTGTGTGTGTGTGTATGTATGTATGTGTGTGTGTGTGTATATATATATATATATATATATATATATATATATATATTTTTTTTTTTTTTTTTTTTTTTTTCTTTTTTGGGTTTTTCAAGGCAGGGTTTCTCTGTATAGCCCTGGCTGTCCTGGAACTCACTCTGTAGACCAGGCTGGCTTCAAACTCAGAAATCCGCCTGCCTCTGCCTCCCAAGTGCTGAGATTAAAGGCGTGCGCCACCACCACCCGGCTAAAAATATATTTTTAAAAAAATTTTTAGGTTAGAAAAATTGAAATCTGGAAGCCACTAAGCTATACCAGCAGTACAGACTAGGCCAAAGTCAGATCACTGGTCTTGGAACACCTTAAGACATTCATACTGTTTAGACATTCAGGCATCAGGAAAGAGCAAAGACCCCTGGCTAGCCTACCCTCTTCTAGTCTCAGTGCATCCTTGCTGGGTAAGCCTGGAGCTCTTCCCCACCTGGGTTCAGGCACTGGTCTCCCAGGATCCCAAGAAACAAGAAGTTCTTGGCCTAGACATTGAGACTGCAGCTAGCAGATAAAAAAAAAAAAAAAAGCCTTGCCTCCAAATTGCCTGAGGTTCAAGGTAATTTTCTGTCGGTTTCTGTTATCTGGTCTCCATTTGGACTCCCAGCCAAGTGGCTCTTGGGAATGAGGACAAGGGAATGGGCTTCCATTCCTCTTCTGCCCCCTCTGGGGCATCTAGACTTTTAAAAATGGAAGCCAAGGCTCGTTACAGAAAAGATGGATCTGCTTCAAGTAAGGTACTTGCAGGCTGGTCCCTAACCACTCCGTGTGTGTGTGTGTGTGTGTGTGTGTGTGTGTGTGTGTGTGTGTGTGTGAGAAGGAGTTCATAGAGAAGCACTGGAGTAAAGAGGAGAGTGAGCACAGGGTCTGTCTCAAGGACTACAAGGTCAAGGTCCTCTACTCGGGCGCTGTGGGCCTTGGATAAATCCACCCACCATCTAACTCGCTGTCTCCTCCTCAAGGGTGGAAACGCCGCCACCCTCGTCTGTCCCTGCACTGGCACAGAGTAACTGAGGCTGTGTACTTTATAAGCAATGGAGTTTTATTTTAGTTCGTGGTTGTGGAGGCTGGGAAATTTAAAAGTACAGTGGTGGGGAGTTTATGATCATATGACGGGAGAAATGAACTGCACGCATGCGCAAAAGAGGAAACGCACAATGCGCCAGCTGTGGAGCGGGCTCGGTGGAACAGAACACTGATTGAAGAGGCAGGAGCACCCCTGAGTTTGCATCCTTAGCACCCATGGAAAACCTGGGCATGGTAGAGGGCATCCATAGCCCTGGCTCCATGGCAAGATGGGAGGCAGAGACAAAACAAAAAACAAAACAAAAAAAAACCCTTGTAAGTTTCAGGCCAGCTAGCCTGACGTACACAAGAGCAAACAATAAAGAGACTCTGCATCAAACTAGTTGAAGGGCAAGGACCAACACCTAAAGTGGTCCTCCAACCTCCACATGCACATTGTACGTGCATCTGAGTACGCTTGCACGTTTGGGCACATGCACAGTGAGGCTCCCTTGGTAACTAACCTAGTCTCCTTAGAGAAAGACATTCATCCCTCTCAATGTCACAGCCTCCCATGGGCCCAACACTCTGATTGGCACAATTCAATTTCAATGCAGACCTTGGAGAGGATAAATGGCCATCAAAGACAGTACTGTCTGCTTTGTTGAATCCGCAGGACTCAGTAAGTTCTCAGTAAGGCTGGTGTGCACACCATAGTGCCCTGCATAGACTGTGAAGTGCAAGCCAAATGGATAGTCACGGTAAATGCCAGCGAGCTGGTGGCCACTGGCTTTCACACAGCATGGATCCTTCTCAAAGCTGCATCTTCAGCCTCCCAGGCAAGGCCTACCTCTGCTTTGAGGTACTTCTGAGGTCACCTACCTCTTACAGGAGCATATCAGAACCAAACCAATCATTATGACACAGACGAGTTGTACTGTCAATTGTGTAAAATGCATTTCACAAGCATCTGTTTACATACCAACTCAGCCGGGTGCTCTGCAACTCCTCAGCCACTTGGCAGGAGCAGGAAGCGTTGGCCTACTTAGCAGGTTTCACAAACAAACAGGGCACACACTAGACTGCCACACAAAGCCAGGTCCTGAGAATGGCACCATCAGATGACTTCTAACCCATTCTCCACCATGTTTCGAAAAGAACACTTTAAATTCTGCTGGCCTTGTCATGGAAACCACTGTGCTGGTTGTCCCAACACCTGTACAAGGTTCCTGTCCTACCAACTGTACTTTGAGACTGCAGGCAGATGATTTCAGCTCTCTGGGTTTAGTGTTCTCATCTACAAAAGAGAACCAGAGAGCGATTAACAATGTGGCTGCCCTAGCAATGCCAAGGCAGAGAGCTTGATGCACAAATTCAAAGGTAAGGTCTTGTCTGGTGGTCCTCTGTTTCTTGTTTCTTTCTTTTTTTCTTCCCTCCCTCCTTCTTCTGCTGTTGCTGTGTGGTTTTGTTTGTTTGTTTCAAGACAGGGTTTCTCTGTGTAGTCCTGGCTGTCCTGGAACTTGCTCTGTAGACCAGGCTGGCCTTGAACTCAGAGATACACCTGTCTCTGCTTCCCCAAGTCTGGAATTAAAGGTATATGCCATTATGCTTGGCTCTCCGTGTTTCTAATCCAACTCCAGGCCTCCTTCCAGATGACTGGCTCAGTTAGAAAAAGGGAGGCCATTTTGTGTGGACAAAATTCCTTTGGGGACTTGAAGGATATAACTAAGGCCGATAAAATTCATTATACCAACAACATGAAACTAGACCCAAGTACCTGGTTCTAATCAGGCCACCCTAACAAGGGCCTTGGACGAACATGAACTCATAGATCTGTGTCAAAAACAGGCTGGGAGTGTGGCCCCAGGGGAAAGTATTGCCCAGTGTACAAAGGCAGTGGTTTCTATCTTTGGCACTCCAAAAGGAAATGAGGTACGAACGGCTAAGGGGTATACCTCAGTGGTAAAAGGCTTGACCACTACCAATGAGGTCCTAGGTTCCATCCCTTGTAATGGAATACCAGGGATGGAGGGAGGAAGGGAGCTGAGGCAAGGAAATGGAAGTTTCCTTGATCCTTGTACACAACTCAAGCTTAGTAAGCACAGACTGACTGATGCCCAAACCAACTGTAGCATGCTCTTATATGAAGAAATGTATAGAAGCCCACTTAGGAAAAGAAAAGAAAAGAAAAGAAAAGAAAAAAAAAAAAAAAAAAAAACCACCAGGACCGTTATCACTGTGGATGTTCACAATGGAGACTGAGGAAGTGTGGAACTTAGAGCTGGCTGGAAGGGGAAGGCTGAAGAGCTCCACAGGACACAGCAAATGCTCATCTCAGGGCTTATACCTGTGTGAGAGGTAAGATCCACACTTCTCATTGGTTGAGTCCCTAGAACAAAAACAGTACTAGAGAGTGAAGTGCCTAGTCCATTTTCTCTGGAAGGATATAACATATCCTCTCCTCAATTCTAACCAGTTTTTGCCTATATAAGAAGGTCTTCCCTTATCAGAAGAGTCAGCCATCTGCAGCACAGCCAGGATCTGGGTATGAACAGTTGAGGTCTCAAGGGGACAGAGCAGTTATCTATACTACACTCCAGCAGATCCTTGCTGGATCTGTGTTCTCTGAGTAGTCTGTAGTTGCTTTCTAGGTAGTTCTGTACACAGCACGGAAGGCCTAGATTGCAATCAACACAGGGCTATTTAGAAATACCTCAGCTCTCATTTGTAAGCATCCGGTTGTATTACATTTCCCCTCCTACCTGAAGTTCATGTGACTAGCTTTGATTAATAAAATGGAAGTGGAAGTAGCCTGTCATTAGTCATTTATTTATTTATTTATTTATCTGTTTGTTTATTTATTTATTTATTTATTTATTTATTGTTGTCTGTATGTAGCCCTACATACCATGAGGATATCAGATCTCTTTATAAATGGTTGTGAGCCTCCATGTGATTGCTGGAAATTGAACTCAGGACCTCTGGAAGAGCAGCCAGTGCTCTTAACCACCGAGCCATCTTTCTATTCCCAGATGACCAACTTTAAGAATCACCAGTGATAGGAATGTCCTATATGCCTTGGCTTTCTGTTGCTGTGATGACACATGACCTAAAGCAATTTGAGGAAGAGAGGGTTTATTATATCTTATACTTCCAGGTCACGGTATATCTTACAGAGAAGTCAGGCAGGATCTCAGGGTAATAACCTGGAGGCAGGATGCATGGAAGAACCCTGGTGCTGGCTTGTTCCCTCTGGTTCACACTCATCCAGCTTTCTTATACAACCCAGGACCACCTCCCCAGTGGTGGCACCCCACACAGTGGGCTGGGACCTTCCACATTAATCAACATTCAGGACAATAACACACACACACACACACACACACACACACACACACACACACACACACCTGGCCACAGGCCACTCTCAAATAGTCAAATTCTGAAGACTCCCTCTTCCTACCTGACTCTTGGTTGTTATCAAGTTGCCAATTAAAAATAACCAGGATGTCTTGATCTAGAAATGAGACCTAGAATAAGTCGGGGCATAATCCTTGACAGATTGTTCTCAGCAGACGAGCAGAGTGTGCAAGAAAGAAAACTTTGTCATTTTATACCACTGAATTTAGGGCATCGCCTATCACCTCAAGACCTAGCCAGGCTTGAACTGTACATGTGCACCATGTGGCCGACAGGAAGTGGCCTTCCTCAAATGGGAAAATCTTTGTGACACACTCAACAGCTTTGATAGACACTGTGTGCTCCTAGCTCCAGTGCCAAGAACTCAGCTGTCCATTAAAGGATAATTTTAATTAGAAATAGTTAAACTCTTTTCAAAAGGCAGATCATGAAATGGAGCTTTAGAAACCCCCATTACCTGCTCTATGAAGCTTCGACTACCGATCTGAGTGAGCACATGGCCAGATGAGAGACCAGCCCTCAGGACACAAGGTCTACTCATGGGAGAGAAGGGCATAACTCTCAGAAACCCCAATTCTGAGGGGGAAAGTTGTCTCCATGGGGCTGCCTGCCTGCCTTCCTTCCTTCCTTCCTTCCTTCCTTCCTTCCTTCCTTCCTTCCTTCCCTCCCTCCCTCTACTTTCCCTCCTTCCCTTCTTCCCTCCCCTCTCCTTCCTTCCTTCCCTCTCTCACTCCCTTACCCTCCTGATGCCCCTTTCTTTATGTAGTTCAGGTTGGCTTTAAATTCAGGCTCCTTCCTTCTGCCTCCCAAGTGCTTGGGATACAGTGTATACCATCACCTCTGACCCTGAATGACATTCTTAACCAAAAGATGCATCCATACTCCCGGAAGTTAGGCTATGCTGACCAAATGGCATTCTTCTGTTTGCCTGGTTTTCTCCATTCAACCCACAGTTTGAAAATGCAGTCTTTGACCCTCACAGTCGGCTGACACTACCCAAGTCAGGCTGCATTGCCCTCTAACCCTGTCCTGTGATCTCATTCCTCAAAAGGCCTATTTCAAGTTACTGATTGACTTAATACATAAACATGAGTTTTAAGACAAAGCACATAGAACTCACCTAGACTAAAAAGGACAATAAATTATGGTTTTCTGTAGCATGGTAATAAAAAAAATATTGGTGCCTTATACAGTTCTGATGCATCTGGGAGGAGCAGCTGAGGAGTGAATGATAAAATCATGAACACACAGGCTATTTACCAACCCACTGGTTCCAGCAGCCTGGGTCAGGTGTATTGTTTTAGGTATTGTTACTATTTTTTTTTTCACTTGTAAATCAGTACAAGCCAGCCATTTTAGTCAGAAAACTATCTATACTGTGATCTGTTCTCTCAGGGCGTTAAAACGATCAGGTCAGAGTCACCATTGCTGAACCACTAAAACTGCAGAAACAAATACACGGGAGGAGGGGGGTGCAGGCAAGTGGATGTCAAGGCCAGCAACCTTCTACCCACATCCCGACTCTAAACCTTACAATCCACACCTGCATTCTACCTTCTGAAGATGCTCCAGGCTGACCTCTATGAATCTTGACATATGTCAAAATGACACTGGCCATAATAGCCAGTTAAATGATTAATGCGAGAACTGTACAAACAGAAGCATCATGTTCTTTTATATAGTAATAATTATTATTGTAGGCAATGCAAATTGAATAATAAGAACCGTCAGGGAAGTTCAGTGATAAGCTAACAATTTTCAGCAATCAGACCAAATGTCTCTGCTCAAGCTGTTTAATAAAATAAATAGCAGTTCGTTGGCATTTTTGCTCAGTTAAGCACATAGTCTATATCCCAGGTAGAACTATGAAAGACATGGAGATAGGATGATATAGAAAAAAATGTAGTTATGATGGCGACAATTTAGCTATACACAAATCCTGAGAAATCTAGACATACTAATAAAGTACCCCAGAATTTAAAAATAGCATTTATTTATGGATGCACGCATACATGTTTATATAGACACATACAGTCCCACATGTGTAAACACTGCATGAATTTTCATATATATCAGTCAGTTAATATAAAGAGCAATAATACTTCTATTAATTCATACTGGGAATAATGTTATAGAATGTGGTAATGATATGCCTGAGACTGAGGACAGAATGCTTTCCTATCATGCCTGAAGACCTAGGTTCAATCCCCGGCACCTCATGAAATGGCTATGGTGGTGCCAGGAATCCAGAGGATCAGAAAGTCACCCTCATTCCACAGTGAGTACAGGGCTAGCATGGGCTACAAGAGAGCAAGCTACAAGAAGAAAAAAAAAGGCTCCAGGGTTTAGAAGTCACTAGGAAGCACTGGGCCACTCCCCATTCTAAATGAGGGGGCAGCAAATCATTTCCCTATTTACCTGAAATGGACTCTGCAGGGACCCTCCAGGACCATTAGCCCTCCAGTAGAACGGAGTCCCGCCCAGTTCCACCCCAGTTTATCAGAGACTGGGAAGGAAGGAGACAGCCTGTCCCATTCATCAGGTTCAACTACTGGGGTTGATTCAGACCTTCAGTGGCTATTTGGACCAGTTCCCTGCCTCTCTGTTCACCTAGAAAATTACGTGTCACCAGGAAATAGTGACATAGAGGGTGGGGGGGTGTTACAGTCAAAAGCTTTAAATTCCCTAAGCTTCTAGTACAAATAGAGCCGAGCTGATAAACCAGTTTACTCTAGTTGCTATCAGTGTGCTGATCTCCCAAGCAAACACATTTTGTACTAGGGTCTGACTGTTGAAAGTCCAACTGTTGAGAGGCCATTGGACCTAGGCTCTGGGGAGACAGCCCTTTGCCAAGGCCTCCCTCCTCTTTTATGGTCTATGTATCATATTAAGCAGGCCGGTTGATGGTCACACTCTATTTTTTTTTATGTGATTTATTTTTATTTTATAAATTGGTGTTTTGACTACATGTATGTCTGTGTGTTCGGGTATCACATGGGTGCTGGAAATTTAACCTGGGCCCTCTGGAAGAGCAGACAGTGTTCTTAACCACTGAGCCATCTCTCCAGAGGAGACCCAAGGAGTCTACTTTAAAATAGCTCTTCAGAGTCCCAAGAAGACATCCCTGCTCTGACTTCCAGTTCTATCCCATTAAACATATACATATACATATTTTTTTCTTTGAGATAGGATCTCATGTAGCTCAGGCCAGTATATGTCTTCCCATGTAGTGGAGGACTTTGAACTCCCGACCTTCCCGCGTCTACCTCCTAAGCGCTGGAATTATAGGCAAGCATTACCACACTTAGTTTATGTGGTGCTAGTGACTGAGCACAGGGTGCCCTGCATACTAGGTAAGCATTCTCCCAGATGAGCTCTAGTCCTGGCTCCAGATGCTCTTACAATCCTGACACTATCATTGGTGGAGTTCCAAGCATTGAACCTAGCCATGAGATTGGGCCCAACAGACGAAATCCCAGATTAACACTCCATTATTCTTGGAGGGCCTTCAAATGCATTTACCACGGTGACACATTAGGACACACGAGGGTGACAGGTACAGCCCAGATCAGGAGGCTGAGCATCACACTGCTAATGGCAATCAGGGGGATAGCCTCTCTCTGTCGCTGTAGGGGGTAGAATGGCCAGATGTCACCCTGGAGATAAACATGTGACTTCATAGTCTTAACCCAGAGTGCTATGAACAGATGCCCACTCATCTTTTCAAATGCTGCCTGCTCTCCTGAAGCCAGGAAGAAAAGTCTTAATTGATGGTATGTTTCTAATACCTGCTAGTTTTCCTTTTAATAAGGATAAACCCTGGGCTTTGGGCCTCCAGTAAACGGCAATCTGAGACCAAAAGGAGGCTAGACGAGGAGACAAAGCAGGAGCAAGAAGTAGGAGCAAGAGAAGAGCCAAGGGTCCCCAGATACAGATTTCACTCAGCAGCAAGACTGCAAACACAGTGGTGTGTTGTTTAACCTCAGGAACGTGTTCATTAGGGGGCATTTCCGCACACAGACACAGCGTTGAGACACAAACCTGAATGGTACAGCCTGCTACACACCTAGCCTGGGTAGCTGCATAGTTCATCATTCCTACACTGCAGGCCTATACAGAACCTTGCCAGACTGAACACTGCGAGCCACAGGTTTTTTTGTATAAGAGACTGGTAGGTGGGTGGGGGGAGATAAAAATGTGGTCACTGTAAAAGGTGAATTGAAGGTATGCCTGGCACTGCCTGACCCCGTTGCCTCGTGGGACTTCACTGTAGTCTTGGTTCTGAACACACAACATAGGCGGGTTGTATCTCACATGCTGTCATATCGGACATACATGCTGTCACAGACACAGACAATAAACACGGTCTCAGCTCAGATTTGAGACCACTATGCTATAACTGCAGAAACATAATGACTTAGCTAGGAATCAAAGACCTTTCCTATGTCCCTATCATCAGTGCCCCACATGTTAAACATCAGATCAGTACACCCCTGGATGAGGTAGGTGTTGGAATGTTTGACTTCCAAAACTGATGCTTGAGTATCTGACTTGAGTTTCAGGAAAAAAAAAAATATTGAGTTTCACCTTGGGATTAGGGGAGAATTTTCAATAATTCTAGGGTTTAATTCATTATATACAAATTTTCAATAATTCTAAGGTTTGATTTGTTATATAAGGTAAACAAGCACATCGATCTAATTAGTATGCAAACTGCTTTTGCCCTCAATAGATGATAAAATCCCATTAGAACCAGGGACTTATTTTTAAATAAATTTTACGATTTATGAACAGTAACTATTTGATTTTGTATACCAATTTAATTTACTTTATACACCCAGGGTCCTATAATATTTCTCAGGCGAGACAGGAGACACAAGTGGAGAAACTTTAGCCTGTCCTGCAAAAGACAGGTACAACAGTCCTTATGCACGTGAGGTAGGTGAGCACAGTGAAAATCTGGCAGCAGGAAAACTTAGCTTTACTGTAACCTTACGGGACAGGCAATCCATCATGGCCAAGAGGCCATCAGTATGTGTACACAGTCAAGGGGACTGTGTGCATTCCCACCTTTTTATGATGCCAAGTAAGAACAGTGATCTCTACGGTCATGTGTTTAGTCTCCTCACCATGCCGTAAGGCAGGAAGGAGCTCATATTTAAACACCTCTATGCATATATTTTTAAAGATTTATTTGTGTGTGTGTGTGTGTGTATGCGCATGCGTATTTCACCTGCATGTGTGTCTGTGCACCATGTCCTCTGTAAGAGCTGCTAGTGCTCTTAACCTCTGGGTTCTCTGCAGCCCTCTGTGCATGTATGCTAATGCCTACCCTCTGTCAGAATGTTAGCTCAGGCAGGGCATTTCAGGATTCCCTCTGCTTTCCGTCCAGGAGGCTCCTAGTGTCCTGGACAAGATGAGATGTCTGCTCTTGGAAGTATCTATTCTTTGCTTCTTTATTTTGGTGAGACGGGGAGAGTCACCCCAGAGGTCTTTCACATACTCTTCCAGTGTGCTACTGCTGAGCTACACATACCCCAGACACGTTAGATTTATTACTTATTTATTTCTTATTTCTCCTTTCACTTACAAATCTTTGCTGGCTGTGGTGGCACATGCCATTGTCCCAGTCCCTTGGAGGCAGAGGCAGGTGGATCTCTATGAGTTTGAAGCCAGCCTGCTTTTTACGTCAATTTCCAGGACTAGCGACACTCTATTTTAAAACAGTAAAAAGGAATCTCACACTTCGAATTTCCTCACCTTCTTTCAGAGAATCTTTTGGGAAATGCTTTTTCCCAGGTGTCATAAAGCCATTAGAAACAAAAACAAAAAAATGGTTCGGCATGGTAGCATATGCCTTTAAAACCAACACTAGGGAGGTAGAGGATGGCAGGTCCCTGTGAGTTCAAGGCCAGCCTGGTGTACAAAGTGAGTTACAGGACAGTCAGGGCTGTTATTCAGAGAAAACCGGTTCTTGAAAGACAAACAAAACAAATGAACAACAAACCAGAAAACCACACATTTTATAAAGGGCTCATTTTCATTCCAACCCTTGATAAGAGCATAGAGTATAAACTTCCACTGGCAATTAATTCAAACTAAACAATGTCTGACTATACTGGCTGAGTACCTATCAGCAAAGGCAGGAGTAGCAGAAACAAGAGCCAGACTTCCCATCCATGCATCTTAATCCACTCCCAGGCTAGCCAGGACCACCAAAGGGAAGCAGCTCACCGGCTCTGGGCCAGAATCAGGACTTGTAGCAACAAAGAAGGATGGAGGTCAGCTTAATTTCCAAGTTCTTAGAAGACAAAGACCACGCAGATTAGTGTGGCCTACACCGGGCCCACTTACCATGTGTGAATAGCCATTTGGCCAAAATTTTTTATGGCAATATTAAAGAAGACAATGGGAAGAAAAAGAAATCCTGAGACAGACATAAAAAAAAAAAAATCAAATTCCTTTATTGATAGAGAACAGGCTAGCTGGTTTCTCCATCCTTGTAAACAGCTTACAAAGGGCTTTAAAGACTAAGAGTTGTTTGTTAAATGAATAAGCAAAATTCTCATATTTAAGTTGCTATCTTCTGATACATAGAAACAACTGACTTTAACATCTTTTAGATTTATTCATATCACATTAAAATTAAGTATATATTTAATCACCCAATTTTCAGTCTGTCCCATATACTCTCAGGTTACATCAACTAGAAGAATTTTGAGAGCTACCATAAACAAAGTATTTAGTGTCTTCTGAGCAGCACGCCAAGTACTTAATGAGTTATTTAATTTTCCTATCATCTCCATAAAGTAAACAAGTTTCAGAAATTGTGTCCAAGGTTATTTGACCAGGAAGCAGAAGGGATGAATCCCAGGATGTATTAGTTACTTGTCTGTTGCTGTGATAAAATACCTGACAAAAGCAACTCCTCCGGGAAGGAAGGGTTTTTCTGCCTACACTGTTGAGCGCACAGCCCGCTGGGGAAGAAAGGAAGCCATGCTGGTAGGGGTGGAGGCAGATGGCTACATTATAACCAAGGTCAGGAAACAGAGGATGTCTATGCTCAGCTTCTCTTCCCCTATTTAATCAGTCTGGGTCCTCTGCTCTTAAAATGGCCTCCTCTATATTTAGAGTGGGTCTTCCCACGCCAATTAACCTAATGTAGAACCTTCTTGGAAAATATACCCAGAGGTTTGTTTCTATGGTGATTCTAAATCCCACCCCCAACCCTCAAAGTTGACAATCTAGATTAGTCATCACAGGGAATAACAGCTAAAGGTTATGTCTGGATCCACTACTTTAGACTGGGTTCTTAGGACCACTCCCTAAAACTAACCTTAGCACAACTTTTCAGGTCTACGTTTGTTTATGTGGATTAAACCTAGCCCCCCCCACACACACACCCTGCTCCCCTCTCCCACCCCCCTTTCTTGGTTGTTTTCATTCAGTCTGACAATTCCATTTGGCCTCTAACTCTTGTCCATGGCTCTAGAACAGCCCAGAAACACTGTCATTCAGCTCTACCTGCCCTCTCCTCAACAAGAGCATATAGTCCCAAAATGCCTTGGGGTAAACGAAAAGGTAAACCTTTGACTGGAACAAAATAAGGTGTCCAGAATGCCCAACCTAGAGATGACAAAGGGGCAATCAGAATCTGCCCACGGCTCACTCTGCTGCTGTCATGTTCTGTGACTCCCATGGCCCTCAAATTTCTTGATACGTATCTTATAAATTCCCACCTCCTCCAAATGATGGGGACCAGCAAGCCAGCTAGTTAAAGTACTTTGTGAACAAATCAAATCGCTTCTTAGAGTAAAGATGTTAGATGCATTCTTTGAAAAAGTGCAGGGTGTGGTAACTGTAGCTGGTATTCACCAGGCCCAAGCATCCAGACACTCTGGTGTGTGTATGGCCTTTATGAATCAGATGTTCCCAGGGAACACCTGGAGTCATTATTGAAGGTGCAAACAGGGCAGGCAGCAGGCATATGGCCTGGAGGTCTCAGAATCAGATCTTGGGGAAGAATTCTGAAGCTTGGGTTTTGTTTTATAATATTTGGGTTTCATGTCTGACTGAAGCATAACTTTCTCTGGTAATAAGTAACTTGTGGCTAAGATTAATTGCCTAATTTTAATTACATTTGCCTTGCGTGCCACATGTTGTAAGCAAGCCACCAGGGCACCAACCAGGGCAAAGGATCTGTGGCTGTTCTAAGAGTTATAGTGTCTGAGTACTTTACTATCCTCGGGCCTCTCCTGTCCTTAAAAAAATGACTTGAATAACCAGTAAATCACAGAGAGTCACACAGATAGGGCTTTTACACCTGTAACCTAGCCAGTCATCTCTGCTTCCTCAAGCAGCAGCCTCCATTTTGAACCTGAATTTCTTTTTTGCTTTCTGGACTCTCTCATTTTCTCCACTGTATTCATTCAGGGGGGAGGGGGGAAAGGACCCATAAATGTCATTTCATATTCTAAGCAATTTGCTATAGGCAACTACACCATTATTTGTACAAATCAATTTACATAAATCATTATTAGAATGTCCTATCTTGGCAACACTATTTGGTTTCCAGAACACAAATTACCTGCATGCTTAAAGTGGAATGTTTTAAAGTTATTTCTGTATTGTTTATGAGACAAGATTAGAAATTTCTACCTAGTTTTTCTTTCAGAACATTTCTCTCAGAGCATTTTCTTCTTGTTTGTTCATCTCCAAAGCAGGTGTGTGATATCCCGGGGCGGAGGGAGGTTTCCTTGAAGCAAGCAACACAAGCTGGCTGCCCCATGTGGCTCTGTGTTCAGCCACTGGTCCTTCTGAGCACATGTGCTTGGTTCGGAACACTAACTAGGAAGGCTCTAGGGATATGATCGCATGGTCTTGCATCTTGTTGAACAGCCTTTTGTTTAATAGGCTTTTGTTCTGCAGGCTATCTGGTCTGTGTTGACTCTGGTTAAGCCTTTCTTTCAGATAGGGTCCCATGAAGCCCAAGCTGGTTTTGAACTTACCATGTAGCCAAGGAGAATTCCCAGTTTATACAGTACTTCAGATTGAGTCTAAGACTTTAATATGCTAGGTGGGCATTCTACCAATCAAGGTCTATCTCCAGTCCCCTGACACTTTTCTATTTTATTTATTTAATATTTTTTAAAGTTTTTTTTTTTTTTGTATTTGTGTATGTGTGTGAACCTGCATCAATATCTGTGCATGAGTGTGCAGAAGCCAGGAAGCCAGAACAGGATGTCCAGGCAATGGAACTGGAGTTACGGGCAGTGACAGGCCACCATGAAAGAGCTGGGAACTGAATGCCAGTCCTTTTAAGAACAGGAAGTGCTTTTTTTGCTGTTGCTCGTTTGTTTGTTTCAAAACAGGGTCTCACTATGTAGCCCTGGCTGTCCTGAAACTGAACTCAAACTCATAAAGATTCACCTGCCTCTGTTTCCCAAGTGCTGGGATTAAAGGTGTGTACCACTACGTCTGGCACACAGTAAGTGCCCTTAACCATGTATCTCTCCAGCACTGACGTAAACAAATAGTCAGTGATTTTCTTCCATCTTTACTTAGGTTGGGGGACTGAATTTGAATTTTGGTCATACGGCTTGCATTGTTTGGCAGCAAGTGCCTTTACCCACTAAGCCATCTTGCCAGCCCCACAGGATGTACTTTTTTTTTTTTTTAAGATTTATTTATTTATATTATGAATATGGGTATTTTGTCTGATTGTCTCTCTGCATACCACAAGAAGGAACTGGATACCATCCAGTTATAGACAGATGTGAGCAGCCATGTGGGTGATGGGAATTGAACTCTTGACCTCTAGAAAAACAGCCAGTGCTCTTAACCACTCTCTCCAGCCCCAGGATGCACTGTTTAATCTCACTATGGTACGACAGCCTCCCTTGGCTCAGCTAGTCAGGCGCTCCTATCTCCAGTAACCACAGATTTCACTCCAGGATCATACAATCCTACCAGCTTGGGGAAAAAAAAAAAAAAAAAAAAAAAATTGGCAAAATGAAAATAGCTTACTCATGGTAACCGTGCAACACTTACTTGATTTAAAACCGAAATATTTATTTGCTTTAGAATAAAAGAGCCCATATCTAGTGCCAAAGAAAAAGTTCCAAGATGCAACGTTTGTGTTAATTTGGTACCCCATCTAGTCCAACATCGAGGTTATTCCAGGAAGCCTGGTGCTTTATGTGAAAACCAGACTAATAGTATACATAGGTTCCCGAAATGAAATCACTCCAAAGATGCACTTAGATTTAATTGAAACTTACAGAGATACCTGGAAAACCCAGCTAGAGTGTGATTCAGCGTCTCTATCTAGAAAATGCCTCCCACCCTCTCTTTCCTACATTAGTCTACCATTATACGACTAGATTTTCCTAATGGGGAACCAGTCCTACATCTCAAATTTTGCAAAAGCATGTGTCACACCACTGTTTAGGCCAGGAGATGGCAAACTTCTGCCAAAGGTCAGATGGTAAATATTTTATGGTGCGTGCTCTGCCTGTCCAACTTCCCCACTGCAGTGCCAAAGCTGCCTTCATCATGCAGAATGAATGAGCACAGAGCTGTGTCTCTGATAAACCCTACCTAAGAGACAGGGATGTGTCAACTCCACACAGGGTCCTCAGCAACACAAGCCAGCCTCGAACTAACTACGTAGGGGAGAATGACCTTAAATTTCCGACTTCCTGCCTCCACACCAGGCGCTGAGCTCACAGGCATCTGCACCACACTTGTGTTAGGGATGAAGACTGTTAAGTCTCAGATCCTGGGGTAAATGGCTTAGGTGCCAACTTAACATTATCAGTTCAGACCAGGCCTCCAGGTTATCCCAGCATCCCTCAGTCCTTACCTGCTACAGGATATGGCTGGCATTCCCTGTCCTTTACCCCCTACCCTACCAGCCTGAACCACCTCTCTAGCCCAGGGACTGGGCTACCCCCTCCACCCCCAGATACTCCTCCCCCTTATATAATCAGGGCATTTTAGTTCTCTGCCCTTTTTTTTTTAACCTTGAAAATGGTACCTTTGAAGGTCAGGTACTGGCCTTACACAGTATCTGTTTCATCCAGGACCTCATCAAGCGATGGGTAATCCAAAGCACTTGAGGATGAAGGGGTGAGTTTGCAAGAGAAGAGTAAATAATAATAAAGACAGGCAGACACGCAGGAAAACCTCCGTGCCAAAGCTGTACAACAGTGGTGCTGTTCCCAGGCAAGCTCCCTCTGTCACAGGATGGCGTTTCTCCCAGGTGGCTCTACCATAGGACCTTAAGCAGCCCAGGCCTTGAGGAGAACTCTGTCTTTGGCTGGGACAGAGGATCAGGGATGAGACAGCTGTGTATCTACACTGAGGGCTCAGTCCTGCTGTCCTGCCTAAGTGTCACATCCCTCTCCTACCTCTGCCTGGCCAAGAGATCCTCGGAGAGTAAGTCACCTGAGATACGTCCAGCTTCACACATTCCTTGATAGTTATTTCAACCTCAAATCTGGAAGTCTGTGGGTTCCCTGAAGCAGAGTGCTATCCTTAGTGCCCAGCCCCCACCCCAAACTGAGCCCCAGCCCTGCCATTCTCTCATGATGGAGCTGTGAACCCTGCAATCCTGAGAGATTCTGAAAATGGAGAACAGCCTTGTGCTTCCTCACCCCCATCTGTCCCAAGTGCAGAAAACTGACATTCAGTAGTCTCCTTTGAACACAACTGGTACAAAATCAGAAGGATGAAGACAGTTGCACATGGCGTTCTGGGAAAGGTGGTTATGAACATAGGTTCTAGTCTGCCTCCACATAAAAATTCCCAGCGATATTCATGTGGTTTCATGGGTCCAAGACACACAGAATTTTAAACAAAGACGTGACTGAAGGTCTTCCAATTATCTTAATGCCTAAATTGGATTGACCACCCTGTCAGTCTATCAGCTGCATGAATTGATCATTAAGAAGATTGGGGGGAAGGCAGCAACAGAGGGAGAAACAATCAACTTGGTATTTGCATTTAAATATAGCTCTGGTATCTCATTGATTCAATGCAATCTACTGAGGTTTGGTGGCTGGGGAAGGGCCAGGAGAGTGTGATTACCTGAGTCAGAATGGGTCCAGGAAATGGAGGTCAGCATCGCTCCAGAAAGGACAAAGGTGCCTTCATAATCACTAGACGACACTTCTAGAGGCTGCAGGAGTGGAGCAGAAGGGAGACGGGATTAGACTAAAGAAGCAGAGAGTCCTCACAGACACAATGTGCGTCCTCTCTGGCCTGACCCCAGACAAATGACACACTTCAGTGAAAAGCAGGTTGCCAGAGTGCCTCTCAGTTCTTGGATAGTTACTGAAGGAGTGAGGCCTTCGGGATGGAGTGGTTTTGAAACTGCTTCAGGGGCACAAGAGGGCCCAGAAATTTGAAAATACATGCCATAGACATTGTAACATTATTTGATTTGCTACAAAAGCCATCCAGACATTCCTGAGACCCTTTTCTTTTATCATAGCTACTTCTGAAACACTTGTCTGTCTGAAGGAAAACTGCCAGAGGCCACGTGTTCAAGGTCAACCTCAATCCACTGGGTAGCCTTAGTGTTCAGGCTGTAACGACCAATGACTCACTGTAAGACACAGTCTCTCCAGTACTAGTAGGGACTAGCTCAGTTAACCCACAAGTTAGTGGGTCACAGTTAATAACCCTAAACAATAGAAAAGTTGGCACATGAGATGATGGTTTCTGCTGGAAGATCATTTTTGGTGCCTAAGGTCTTAAGAGTGACAAATGAATGGACTCTCTAAGAGTGGTATTACCCTGTGAGGGGTGGTGTGAGCATGTGAGGAAGTGGTCATTACAGCAGAACCCTCAAACACATCCCTGGAACAGCAGCATCTAAGGCCTTTACTAGAAAGATGAAAAATCTTAGCTCTGATCCAGGCTCTACAGACTTAAGCACACTGGGAGGAGAGGGGCAAAGGCCAGTGTTCGTATGAGTCCTGTACATGCATCTGATCTTAGGTCATCCATTCATCCATAGGCATTGATCCTGTTATTCAATAAAAATTTACCCTACTTTACTGCACGTCTAAAACATAATTAAAGACAGAACACTGAGGAGGAAGGATTGAACAGGGAGGGAGAAGAAAGGAGAGGCGGTCCTTCGAAATGCATTGCCCACTCAGGAGGAAACAAGCATCAAACGCCAGAGAGTGGCTGCCTCCCCATCTCCTGTTAGAGGGCTCTGGAGGAGATACTTGTCTCTCTCTAGTTGGGGTTAGGATGAAGTGACAGATTGATCGTTAAGACAATGGCAATAATTATGAAGCTTTAGATTAGAATGGTGGCAGGGAGATGGGTCAGTAGAGTAACATGATGCTGTCTGTTCTAGTCTGGGGCCCCGAGTTCAAGTTCATGTAAAATATTGGAATCTATATAATGAGCTGGAAGCAGTGGTGGGCATCTGGGCTCCCAGCACACCTACTGAGAGACGGGAGGCAGAGACAGCGGACTTGCCCAAACGCTCTCAAGCTGACGAGTGTGCGTCACAGCAGCAGAAAGGAGAGACCCTGTCTCAAATAGGTGAAAATCCAGAGAGCTGTTCTCTGACTTCCACTGCGTGTGCACGGACACACACACACACAGAGTACACACACACTCACACACACACACACAGAGCACACACATACTGGATATTCTGAACATTCATTCACACACCAAATAAATATTTTTTGAAATATCAGAATCTGAGTGCTGGGTTGGCAGCTCAGTTGATAGTGTTTGTCTAGCATCTGGGAAATTCTGGTTTGATCACCAGCACTGTGTAAAAACAGACAGGGTGGCCCATGCCTATAATCCCAGCACTTAGGAAGTAGACACAAGAAAATCAGAATTTTAAGGTCATTTTTAGCTATATATTAAGTTGAAGGCTACCCTGAAATATATGAGACCATCTCAAATAAATAAATTATTTAAATTAAAAAAAAAAACCTAGATGGGACAGGAGAACATAGGCAATGCCCTAACTTGATTCTTTGAGGTACTCAGTAGCCATGTCTGGCTGATAAATGAGGAACCTGAAGACCTAAGTAAACCAAGGTCCATTATAAACACAGAGAGCTGAGGCCAAGGGAGCCGTGGCTTCTAATCTCTGTCTAAAGGCTACTCAGCCTGCACCCTTGGCTTATGCTTAGGAACTCTCGTCCTGTGAAGGAGATAAAGATTTCGATGCCCAGTTTGGTTTTTAGATTTTACATTTTATATTAGATACTCTACATTTTTCCACAAGGGAGATTTTCAGCTGCTTCAAGGATTCTCAGCTCATGGTCCACCCAGAAGGAACACAAAAGACAACGTTAAGGCAGGCACAAGAATCTGGATGTCACTGCAGCCCAGGATACTTCTGCCAAGGGGCAAAATCCTGACACCTTCTTGGCTTTAACATTATAAAGCGTCCCAGGTTGACTGTGGTGTGCCTCCATCCCACCGAAAGCTAAACTAAACACAAATTCAACATCTCCAGTTGGAGACACAGAACGTCTGTGCTCAGTTACTGCTCTTGCTTCCAGAACATGGACATAAGTAGAAGGTGTCATGGCTTCATTTCTTCATGTTAGTGATCGATGATGGGACTGCATGCCACACCAAGGCTTCGACTGAAAATTTTAGAAACCAGAAAGAACTATGAATATCATCTTGTTCATTACGATTCTTCCTTCTAACCATGCAAATCATTATGAGCAAGGTCTGGATCCCCCTACACTTTTTATTTCTCTATAAAAGAGGCATTGGAAAGGATGTGGTGGCTTGTCCTTATAATTGTGGGATGCTGAGCCAGAAGGGTTAGGGTAAAGCCCTTGGCCCCCAAGTCTGACAACCCGAGTTCAATCTTGAGAACCTACATTAAAAAAAAAAAAAGAAGAAAAGAAAAGAAAACAAAAGAAAAGGAAAAAAGAGCCAGATGTGGTGGCACACATCTGTAATCCCAGCACTCCTGCAGGGAGAAGTAAAGTCTACAGTGAATCGGCAGTCAGCAATTAGCAGCAGAGACAAGAGATCTTGCTTCTAAACAGGGTGAAAGGAGAGAGCTGACTCCCAGGAAGTTGTCCTCTGGCCTCTATACACATCCTGTGACACACACACACCCCAAACAGATCTTTTTTAAAAAGAAAGAAAAGAGAGACACTGACCTGTCTCACCTTTGTTCAAACGGAGATAAGAAAACAGATGAGGCTGCTGTGCAGATCACAGCACACAAGCTTGTACAGACTCTACTCTTTATTGAGACCTTGGGTATTAATTACTGATGTGGTATTACATTAGCCTTTGAAACTACAAGACTCAAATCTTCCGGATGCCCTTACGACTTTCCCTTTCAAATGTTTGCAGATATAGCAGTTTTGAGGAACAAACTTGGTATCAACCAAGCCATTTTCCCTAGAAACATTTCAAGGTAAATTCCTTCCTCAGAATTTTTTTTTTTTTTTCCATCAGATGTTATGCCTCTGACCACAGCCAAACATCCAGTTATCTTTCAACAGCTCCTGAGAGCACAGCTCAGCCTTCAGCAACACCGACATAGACGACGGTGATAATTTATCGCCTCTGCAGTAGTTTAGTCCCAGATGGACCATTTACTAATTTATTTCCATATGTAACTGACAGAGAGATTAATCAGGCTTCCAACTCAGAAACCTGAATTGTGTGCTATTCCCTAAACAGGCTTACTCTGGGAAAGAGGAAGCCAACATTTACATAGAAAGCTTTCCTTCAAAGCTACTGATACATGCCCTCACACACACACACACACACACACACACACACACACACACACACAGACACCCTTTCTGAGACACCTCACTCCTGTTTACCTGGAGGCCTGACTCTTTGTTGTGGGCTTCGCACAGCAGTAATGTTTGATATAACTATGGGCAGACAGGAGAACAGAAACAACCCAAATGCCACCATCAGCCCCAGCAGCAGTCCTGTGTCCCTCCCTTGTTTGCAAGGTCGGGGTCTCGGATTTCTGAAACCGAAGACCTCTTTTGGCCACGGCACTGTGCCCAGCTGGCTAGGACAGCAGTACCCAGGCATTGGAAAGTATGAGCTTCCTTTTTTCCACTCTTTTTAAAGGGTCTGAACTTGACTAAACTCTGCAGCTGCTATGTCCTCAGACTGTTAGCTGTCACCCTCCGTTCACTTTCTGGTGCACTTTTTTTTTTTTTTTTTTTTTTTAAATTTAACCCAATGATACCAGCCTTCAATGAAGGGTCAACGAATGTCATTGCTGCTGGATGCTGGTATTTGCAGAGGGAGCCAGTCCAGATGCAGGAGCTGACTGGTATGCATAATGAAACCCAAAGCCACACCTTTCAAGGCTCTACAGACAGGACCATACACATCCTCTCAGGTGGACTCTGATGAATTCCGCCACTGGGGAAAAGTACCTTAACTGAGTTTGGCATAGTGATACCTGCCTATAATCCCAGCACTCAGAGGTAGAGGCAGGAAGATCATGAGTTCAAGGTCAACCTGGGCTACACAGTGACCCACTATTGTAGCAAACAACAAAACAAACAAACAAACAAACAAACAACCCTACTCTCTGCTTTCAATTGAGGAATGTTGCCCTAGGAAGGCCTTTTATCTACAGTTTTAGGATTTTACAAAAAGAAGAAAAACAACCAGCCACTTGTTACTACGTTTAGCTGGTGCCAAGCAGTAGGGAGTTTGTAATTATCTGAACTTGAACAAATGAGTCCACAAGCTTGACTCAGTGACTGACATCGCCTCAGAGTTCTCTTTGATCAAAGCCCACGTGTTTGGAGATGGTCACATGAAGTATAGCTTTAAGTTTTAAGGACTTGGTTAAATACAAAAGTTGGAAACTGATCTAGGAGCTGTCAAATCTGCCAAAGTAGCCTTTAATAGGCTATAACTAGCTGGGCAGTGGTAGCACACGCCTTTAGTCCTAGCACTCGCAAGGCAGAGGCAGGAGGGTCTCTGAGTTCGAGGTCAGCCTGATTACAAAGTGAGTTCCAGGCCAGCTAGGCTACACAGAGAAACCCTGTCTCAAATCCCACTCCCCACCACTAGCACCAAAAGGCTACAACTGAAGGTCTAATGCTCCCCCACAGTGTTTGAACACTTGGTCACCAGCTGGTAATGCTCTTCAGAGAGGTTACAGAATCCTTAGAGGGTGGGGCATAGCTGGAAGAAGTGGGTCATTGGGAAGTGAAGAGGAGGCTTGAGGTCAATAGCCATTTTGGCTTCTAGCCGGGTCTCTGCTTCCTCTTTGAGGATGATGTTAGCATGGGAGGAGTTCCAGCTTCAGATTTGCATCTCCACGGAGCCACTGCCTCCAAGTCTTCTCCATCATGATGAACTGCACCTCCTCAAACCACAAGCCAAAATAAATCCCTCTTCCCTTAAGTTCCTTCTTATTGGATACCCGGCACCCATGAGGAGAAAGGTAATACATCCCAAAAGCTCGCCGTGTAACTCAGGATGACCTAGCCCTTCTGATTCTGCTGAGAACCAGTGAGCCGAAAATGGGATTGCACTATGCCTGGCTTGTGTCTCTTTATTCTTATGAAAGAGTTAGAACAAAGCAACATGGATCTCTCTCTCTCTCTCTCTCTCTCTCTCTCTCTCTCTCTCTCTCTCTCACACACACACACACACACACACACGATCATATATATATGTATATATATATATATATATATATATATATAATATTTTCAGGTAATTAAAAAATATATATAAACATGTTGAATGCTAGATGGGTCCATTCTATCCCCTCAAAAACAAAAGTGGAGCTGGCCATCCTGAGTTGTTCTTTGTTCACTTGCAACTGAGTCCTGGTGAATGAACTCAAGGTTTCCGGGACCCTTCCTACCTACATGAGGCTGAACCTCATGTGAACTATCAGACCAGTGGTGTTCAGTCCCTCTAGCGGCAGTACCCTGCACCTATCCCAAGGACTCCTGTCAGGAAAGTCAGCCTCTATGGGCTCCAAAGCCAGGCTGGCGTCTAATGCCTCAACTGTAGTGAGAACTGGAGTGAGCAGAAGACTCCTCCAAGAACCAACCTGCCTTTGGTGTGAGCCACCATGGGTAAGTTTCCCCATGAGAGACACAAACGGGGCTGCTGAGACTGACTGCATGGGCACACATAGCTTTAGAACTCAGTCCGTTCGGGATCATAAGAAGGCGGAATCTGTCTACCCACTGGGGTGTTGCCCTACAGGCTTCAAATCCCTAGTTTATAATTCAGAACCTATTCCAGCTCTCCACATGCCCAGGTGTTCGGCAGCTCGGAGTCCCCCAGAGGTGGTCCCTTAACATCTATTCAAATAATTACTATGAGGAATAATATGCAGTAGGAGCTGTAGATCATCTCCTGTGCACATGAAAAAAAAAATGGTCTCATATAGACCCTGAGCATCAATACATCACATTTTGAAAAAGCTCTAAGGTCAGAAAACTAACCTTCAAACGACTAGATTATCTCACATGACCGTTCTGTTTTGCTTTCTCTCCACTGGTGCAAGATTAATAAAACTAGAGTTTAAGGTAAATGTAAGTTTAAGCAGAATAACGAGCACAGAGGAAAATATTTTGACATCAAAAACTCAGTATAAATTAGCTATAACATACTTGAAAGCTCCTGTAGCCATAACGTGCACATTGAAATCCATTAACCTAACACCTGGGCTGCTATTCAAAAGCAGGTTTCCGGCAATGTAAATAAATGGCCATTCCAACACTCCTCCTAAATTACTGTACAATTTGGTCGCAGAGTTGCAAGCTCACACAGTCTGTCTGTGCTTGGCTGCTCTCAAGCCACCACTGAAGTCATCTCAGGCTACAATGTGGCGGCATAACATAAACAGAGACCAGCCAGGAAGACTAAAAAGTAACAGGCAATGTCAAAGATAAACTGGGGTCATCCAGGGAAGAATGAGGATATTTTATATAAAAGCACTCTGAAAAGACAATGGAGCCCCAGCCCTCCTTTAACTGCACCCCTAATTAGGCTTCATGCTCCCCACCTGATCATTTTTTATATAAAAAGCAATTTCCACAACCAGACATTCAAAGACCTCAGTTGCTCTGAACTCAGCAGCTGCTAAAAATTCTGTTGTACATCAGATCCGCTTAAAGACTCAGCTATTTTCAAACAAGCCTTCCATTCTTATCCATTATCATCCCTCCAAAATATTAGCATCACTGTCCGCATTCCTCTATGCCACCTGCCCAAGCCATTTTCTTACCTCCGTAACTCACATTTGTTTCCGTTGATGATATTTACCCAAGCAAGGGCAATTGTTTGACTGGAAGCTTGCAACTTTCAACTTTGCTGTCATGCGAGAGGGAAAAGCCACAACCCCTGACACACCGCTCAGCTGAGCTCGACATGTCTGAATCCACCCCTAGATTTTAAATTCTTTTACACTTACTTAATATAGTGCGTGCCGCCTGTCCGCTGATGCGATATCAGAAACCTGCAAGCTACTATTTCTGCAACTGTGTCACTGTAGATAGTCTGAAACATGTACGTAGCTGTTGCCATGGAAACAAACACAGCTAGGGTAGAGTGCCACGCTGTGTTAATTCCTTCACCCATGAACCCCAGGGGAATGCTAACATTCATCTTCTTTCTCCTGTCGTCTCACACTGCTTTAATATATTTTTTTAGTATTATCAAATGATGTACTAAACACATATGGCACACCTGGAAATACGGATGGCTGAAATGAGCCGTGGTACCAGCCCAGCCTGCCGGGTGTCTGCTGGAGGTGGTGCACCTCTCCAACGGATCTTTCCTCTCACTTCTCCTGGGAAGAAAGGAGAACTTTCTCTTCCTTTTATAATGACACGGGGAGAGCCTCTTGTTTCACCTAAAAATGATGACCGAGGAAGTGCCCTGCCTGGAATAAAGATATCAGCAGATCTGCTCTCTGGATCAGCTCTGTGACAGGTAGAGGCAGACCTCGCAAACTTTCTGTCCATCTGCCACCACAAGGGATGAACCCCAGGGCCTTGTGCACGCCTAGCAAGCTCTCTCCCACTGAGCTACATCCCCAGCCCTGAGACCTTGCAAACTTTCTGCAGTAGATCCAAACGGAGAGTAATGCTCCTGCTCGACCTAGTCTGTGCACAGAGGCCCCAAGTCCCATCGTTCTAATTAGGCAAAAGCCGAAACTCTCTCGGCAACGACTTCATTCCAGTGGGTCTTAAACCCAGATCAGAAGGTATAAGAATTCGTGACAGAGTGACCAGCTGGAACCTGGTCACCCAACAGACTGGGATGGCCCTGCAATCTGCGCGTTCCCTCCTTATGCTTCAGGTTCAGATCCCTGCCCTTATCAATGCTCAGACCCCATGGAGAAAAATCCAAACACCTTCATTATACCTACAAGTCAAAATGGGCATTGAACCACCTTCCTATTATTCAAATGGGCCAGTTGCTTTAAATATTGGGGTTATTCTCATCACGGTAGACAAAAATAAGCTGTTGAAAATCTTAATTACATCCTATCCCTTGGGCTAGTTAATAATATTCAATCTAGATGAAAATGGCCACATTTTAGATTTGCATGCTGATGCCTCTCACTTGAATACCATTTCCCCACTAAACAATCAATTGGAGGCCTTAAGAGTGCAGCTCCGTGACCCTGAACTGGCAGGTTTGAAAGAAACCACTACTTTGTCGGCAGGGATTATGGTAAAATGATCCCATAAAAGATGAGCAAATTTTCCCATTACTTTCCTAAATTGAATCATTCTTGGCTGTTTACTATGATAATAACGATCACCTCATCCCTAAGATAAAAGCAAAACAGAAAATAGATACATACACCTTACCAGTTAAGGGAATATGTCACTTTAAAAAAAAAAAAAGCCTTCTTAAAATGATGTTAGGAGGAAGGGTCTACAGAGATGGCTGAGTGGGTAAAAACACTTCCCTGCACACGCCTGGCAACCTGAGTTTGATCCCCAGAACTCACAGAGAAAGCCAGATGGGGTAGTGCATATCTGTAAGCCTGGCACTCTTACAGTGAGATGGGAGACAGAGACAGGACAATCACCCAGAAGCTCACGGCCCAGCTGGTCTAGAGGACATGGGGGAAATGGCAGAAACAACAGAGAGATCCTGTCTCGAAACAAAGTAGAAGTCACAAGTGAACTCCTGAGAACTGTCCTCTGACCTCCGTGCGGGGTTGTCCGCATTCCTCTAACACCACCAAGCATCTTTACCCAGGATACCATATGTGACTACGAGCAGAGTCTCATGAACTAGGTAGGTCTTCTCTAACCTAATCTAATGTTCTCTCCATGGCAGTGCAGTCCCCAAGTGCAGCAACCAGGGGGCTGGCTATTTTATAACCACAGTAACCTTGCTCACGGAAGGAGAGATACCAAGTGTCAGCAATACCAAATTTCAAAGCTAAGTGTCAGGTTAAATGGTTTGAGGTTACCTGGGGCCGGTGGTTGAGGTTCAATTCTTTGTCCTTACTTCACCTAAGGGCTGGGGAATAGAGGTCATTCGTTAACTGAGTTGGGTACCCCAGACCAAGAAGACCAGCCTGTCTACTCTCAACTTCATTCCCAGGAGTTCCAGTCTCAGGACAGACACCAGTCCTCAGAGAGGGCCTTGTGGACCCCTGGGACTAAGAAGCTGAATGAAGGTTGACAACAAGCAGCATTAATGACTCGGTAAAGCTCCCAAAGGGAACCTGACATCCTAGGCTTATATTGTAGACCAGTTCCTCATGGTGTGGTGACCCTCAACTATAAAATTATCTCGTTGTTACTTTACAACTGTCAGTTTGCTACTGTTATGAATCGGAATGTAAATATCTGATATGCAGAATATCTGATTTGTGGCCCTTGAGAAAGGGTCATTCGGCTCCCAAAGGGGTCTCGACCCATAAGTTGAGAACCGCTATTGTAGGCTATGTCATAGACTTCTTCTGAGCAATATGCCCTCATATGGAGGTACTACATTTTGCTTACTAAGTCATCGGTCATTAGACATTTAGGTCGCGCGTACATATTTTCACTATTATGAACCATGCTGCCATGAATACGGATGTGTAAATACCTTACTGACACCCTGCTTTCAGGTCTTTGGGATATACACAAAAGGGAAGTTGATGTAGGAAATCTAGATTTAATCTTTTCTGAACAATCACTCTCATGTTATCCATGGCAGCTGTACCATTTATATCCCCACACAATGCACCAGGCCTCCAATTTGCCCATACCCTCACCAGTGTTTGGTATGATCTGTTCCCTGAAGTGTTTTATTTTATTCTGTTGATAGCAGTAATCCTAAAAGGACAGGGTAGTATTCACAGTTCTGAGTTACATTTCCCTGTTTGTCCCTTTTCACATGTCTATCGGCTACTTACATATCTTTGAAAAAATGTCAACTCATGTGCTAGGTCCATATTTTTATATGTATGTATTGTATGTGTACATACCATAGCTCACATGTGCAGGTCAGAGGGAAGCTTGTAGGAGTTTTGAACTCAGTTCCTCAGGCTTGCTGGCAGATGCCTCTCCCCGCTGAACAATCTCACCAACCATTAGTCCCATTTTTTAATCAGATTGTTTATTTTGCCTGCTGAGTTTGGGGATCTCTCTCTATATTCTGAGTGTATCCCCTCTTTACATGCTCTGCAGATGTGTCCCCATCCTGGGGTGACATCTAATTTGGTTGTCTTTTCTATACTCAAGGCCACCAGAGCAGGAAAAGCTCATTTCCTCATGACATGGGTTGTTCGCTTCCTTGCCCTACATTGCTCTGGGCAACAACTACCAACTGGATTTGGCTACACCATCTTTGGGTGGCAAGGGTTCTTCAGGTTGGTCAGTCAGTCCATGAAGCAGCAGAGCCGTGATTATGGGCAATATTCTGGGAGGAAATCCAAGATGCTGGTGGGGAAACCTTATATCTTCACAAAGATACCCCAAGAAGGTCAGTCACTGGATCATCCATGACAATATCCTAATACAGATTGCAGAAGAAATTCAGGAATCAGGCTCCTTCATCAGCCTGTTACAAATACTCAGGACTTGGCTAGGTCATGAACTTTTCCACACCGATGGAGTCAGAGGTGTTCCCAGAATCTATAAAATAGCATGGCGTGTGGATGAGTCACCCGGGGAAAAGACCCCACGAGGTGACTCCTTTTTTTGTTTGTTTGTTTTTTATTGTTTTTTTGTTTTTTCGAGACAGGGTTTCTCTGTGTAGTCCTGGCTGTCCTGGAACTCACTCTGTAGACCAGGCTAGCCTCGAACTCTCGAGTTCAGAAATCCACCTGCCTCTGCCTCCCGAGTGCTGGGATTAAAGGCGTGCGCCACCACCTCCCGGCATGAGGTGACTCCTAAATCCTTCCCCTTTACACTAACTTTCCCTCAGGCCTTCTCTCTTTCTTTGATGGCCACCAGGATCTCAGATGCCCTTGTCATTGTGCAGAGTGGCCTGGCTCTCATGGTTTCCCTGGTTCTGATTCACATGTAATATGCCAGGGGCTGAGAAACCAAATAATGGAGCTGATTAGAATTTTGTCTGAGAGACAAAAATTGTAAGAGACTGAGAGAGCGCATGCGCGCACAAGAGAGAGAGAGAGAGAGAGAGAGAGAGAGAGAGAGAGAGAGAGAGGGAGAGAGAGAGAGAGAAGAAAATCTGGGCCGGAGAAGTGTCTCTGAGCATACAGGTGGGGACTGTTGACTGCTGCTAACTCCAGGTCATTATCCTAAAGCCAGCCTCTTTCTTAATGTGAGGTTGGCCCACTCTTCCTCTTAATGTGAGGTTGACCCACTCTTTTAAGTCTTTTGGATGTTTTCTACCTACATCTTTGTCTTTGATATTCTTTTTCTTCCCTCACCTCTTTGGCATTTGTTTGTGAGCACACCAGGTTGTTATTACATTTCAGTTTACACTTAGTTTTAATTCTTAAGCTAAATTCATTTTTTCCCCTCCCTTGGCTAGTAACAATGAAAGCAAAACCACTCGAAGTGAAAAGTGGATTTCTGGTGAATTGGCTCATAGGCAAACCCACATTGAGAGCTGCTTTTGAGGGATCTATTACATCTGATTTTTATTTCTGAGGTTGTGAAAACTGTCATAAAAAGTAAAACTTAGTCACACTAAAATACACAGACTCTCAAGTCACTTATGTCTCTCCTCTTTCCTCTTGTTTGGTGGTTCACAGAAATTTCAAAGCTAAGGCTCTGACTGCTGCATGGGAGGTCACATGGGAGGTCACATGAGAGGTCACATGGGAGGTCACATGAGAGGTCACATTGCTTCCTCTGGCCATTTCTTCTCACTATGAGGCAACTTATGGAAGTGCCAGACAGTGAGCCACTGGCAAGCTCACAATGCAAACCAACTCTGTTAGTTTGAATATTTGAGGAGCTGGTCGCTCGCTCTGTCTGTCCATCTGTCTGTCTATCTATCTATCTATCTATCTCTATCTATCTATCTATCTATCTATCTCTATCTATCTCTATCTCTGTTTTTTGAAGCCTTTGTGAATGAGATTTTGTATTATGTAGATATGTGTGCTCACATGTGTGCAGAGGCACGTATGTGTGCAGGTACACATGCACATGGGTATTTGCCCATATTAAGGTCAGTCTCAGGTGTCCTTGTGTGGGTTTTTGTCGTTGTTCTTTGGTTTCTTTGTTTTGTTGTGGTTTTTGTTTACCAAGTAAGGGTTTTTCTGCACAGCCCTGGCTGTCCTCGAACTCGATTTGTAGACCAGGCTGGCCTTGAACTCAGAGATCCACTTGTCTCTGCCTCCCAAGGCCTGGGATTAAAGGTTCCATCTTAATTGTTTGAGAAAAGGACTCTCAATGGAATCTGGGGGGGTCCCTGATTTGGTTAGACTGGATGGCAGCCAGGCTCTAGGGAATTCTCCTGACTCCTCTCTCCAGTGGTGGGACCCTATGTACATGACACTGTATCTGTCATTTACATGGGCGCTAGAGATCAAACTTGGGTCTTCATGCCTGTACTGCCTCCCATAGATGCTTGGGAGGTGTTTTAATAGAGGGCAAATACCACGAGCTTAAATCAAAATGTTTGCTTGATTACTCCTGACACATGAGCCCTTCTGCTTTGCTGTGGTGTTAGTGCCATCTCCCAGATCTACACGGTCATAGGTAGTTTGTGTAGAGCAACCTGGTTTCTATGGTTCCCGCCTGTTCTGATTCACATCTGATTCACATTAAGGGCTGGTCCCCAGTCTCATCAAAAGCAAGATAGAAAAGAGAATGTGAACAACCTGCTCCTTCTTCCTTTTCAAGGCATAGCCCAGAGGCTGTCCCCATGTCCAATCATCATAAAGGAAATTAGTCACCAGTAGTTGGTCACCTAAAGTTCATGGGTTCTGCTAATGAAAAGAAAAAGTAGGAGCCACACAGGGACAACTAGCAGAAGTGCATTAAGTATGTGTTTCAGAAAGCGAAGGCTGGGGCTGGAGCTCAGTAGGCAGAATGCTCGCCTAGGATGTAAAGGGCCCTGGCTTCATCCTCAGCATCCCATAAGCTAGGCGTGGTGGTGTCCACCTGGAATCCCTGCACTGGAGAGTCGGAGATGGGAGGATCAGAAGTTCAAGCTCATCTTTGACCACACAGTGAGTTCAAGGCCAGTCTGGACTACAGCAGACTCTGTCTTGACACTAACATGTGAAAGTTTATGAACAGAGACAATAAGCACTAAATTCAGGAGGATGGTCCCACGGGGAACAAACAGCAACGAGAATAGTGCAGGCGCTGCAAGGATTCTTCATTATGTCTTTCCATGGCTTTGCTTATTTGTTTGCTTGGTTGGTTCATTGGTTTTGTTTGTTTGTTTGTTTGTTTTTTCAAGACAGGTTTGACTGTGTAGCCCTGGCTATTCTGGAATTCACTCTGTAGACCAGGCTAGCTTCAAACTCACAGAGATCTGCCTGCTTCTATCTCCCGAATGCATGGATTAAAGGCATATGCTCCCACCACCCAACCCATGTTTTTACTTTTTAAAAACATTTGAGGCAAATTCTGGAAAGATGGCTCCGAGGTTAAGAGGTCCTGCTGCTCTCACAGAGGCTCCCAGGCTTGATTCTTAGCATCCATGTGGCAGCTCACAACTGTCTGTAACTCCAGTTTCAGGAGAGCCTAGCCTTTCTAGCCTCTTCCAGCACTAGGCATATGCATGGTTCACAGACATATATGCAGGTTTAACACTCATACACATAAAATTAAAATAAATCTTAAAAAATGGTTGAGGTGACTACAGCAACATGTTGAGGTCTGAGGAGGTTGGAGAGCAGCTCTGTGGTGCTCTGTGTTAGAAAGGCCACATTTTAAAATATTGCGAAGTTTTGCATTATTCTCAACTGCCCTAATGCAAACTCAGTGTGTCCTCAAAATATGTTCAAAACATCCTGCTAACAACTCTCAGAAATGAGTGCCCTGACTTCTTAACTGGCTTCTGTCTTCAGCAGCACCCAAGACCACTGCGTTTTACAATAGGCAATGACTTAGATATGTAGACAGTATAACAATAATATAAAAAGGCATGATCTATGGAGTGGGGCCTGAGAAGTACAGTGCCTCAGGAGAGAGCATCCAAGGTCTAAGAAGCCCTCTGAGCTACCAGGGACTTGATGAGACCCTCACCTGATCCAGCTTGCTGTCAAGGTTACATTTACGGTGTCCATACTCACAGAGGTCGTTCTAAATAGACACATTCAGGCTCACTTCCTCTGAACCTTAGGAAAACTCATCCGATAAAAGCCTCCTTTTATTCCTCCTAAAATGCTCAGCAATCTACCCAGCATGATGGTTGGTCTTCATTGTCAGTTTGACTGGATTTAGAATCACCATGGAAACACACATCTGGATACACAGCTACGAGGGCATGTCTAGGAAGGTTTAACTGAAAAAGGATCACCTATCCTGAATGAGGGAGGTACTACCCCGTGAGCCAGGGTCCTAGACTCACTAAAAGTGGGGTCTCGTACTTCACAGGAAGGAGCGAGCAGGCCGAGCAGCAGCATTCAACACTGTTTGCTGACTGTGAATTCGATGTGACCAGCTGCCTCACACTCCTGCTGTCCCGCCTTCCCCAGAGTAATGGACTGTTCCCTCAAATCCTTAAGTTACTTTCCTGAGGCATCTTGTCCAGGAACAAGAAAAGCGATCAATACAGCCAGTAAGAAACAAAAGCAGAAAGAGCACCCACAGAAAGAGCACCCACAAATTAAGCTCAACTTCTAGCGGCAAGAAAATGGAGTTGCAGCCGGGTTGTAGTGGTGCACGTCTTTAATCCCAGCACTCGGGAGGTAAAGGCCGGTGGATGTCTGTGAGCTCGAGGGCAGCCTGGCCTACAGAGTGAGTTCCAGGACAGCCAGGACTACACAGAGAAACCCTGTCTCAAATCCTTCCACTAGAAAGAGAGAGAGAGAGAGAGAGAGAGAGAGAGAGAGAGAGAGAGAGAGAAAGGTAGATGAGAGGAAGGAAGGAAAGAAAGAAGGAAAGACAGCAAATGGAGTTGTATTTCTAGACCCAAATTTGAGTAGGCTGAGAGGGCGTGTCGGGTCCAGTCATGGTCTCCCGTACTGAAAATTAGCTAAGAACCACTCAGTAACATTATTTCTTCAGCATTATCAAAGCATAAACGAACCACTATGCCACAAAAATAAAGACAAAAAGAAAAGAAAGAAATACACACAGCTGGTTTCTATCTGGATGCAGAACACCATTTCTTTAAAAAAAAAAAATTATGAACGATTTCATCTCTCACATTCAGTTAGTATACAGTTGGCATTTTCAAAATGCAAACCTGATGTGGTTTTGGAATTCATTGAAGCACATTGGAAGACATCTGAGTGGAGGGGGGCGGGGAGTCTAGCCATATGCTGCTGGTGCATGGATTTGAATATTTGAAAGGTAATCTAGAAAAGAGAATGCTTCCAGCTCGCCTTATCAACAACAGTTGTTCGTAGCAACCACACGTTTTATAGATCGAACCACGTCCCCATGTGTGAGACAATTACACGAGGAAGTCAGGGGCTGGCCTCCAATGGCAGCCTGGCTAGTTCAAGTGTGATTCTTGCTAGGCTACTGGACACAGAATTCAGCAGTTCTCTTCGTCATTGCTAAAGGAGGGACGACAGCTCTGGTCACACTGGGTGTGTTCACAAAAAAGAGATTTTCTTAAAAAAAAAAAAATTCAAGTTTGGTGAACATGGATGCAAAGCTGCAGGACCATTCACAATGGCTGCCTCCAAACCGACCAGCAACGCTGTGAAATCAATCATCTCTCCTATCACGACCATCGGATCCGCTGCTTGCTTCTCTCTGTTTATCTGAACAGCCACAAAGGAAATGAGCAGAGCCAAGCCCACAGCAGGGATTCTCCCCCTGGCTCTGACACTTGTGTGCACCCAGAGAGAGATGGGAGGAACCCCTGTAACAGAACTAGGAAGGTTCCCTGTCAGAGCTCATCAGAGCTGCCCATCTGTCCCCGGGCCAGGCCTCTTAACTGGGTCATTCCGTCAGACACCACACAAAAAAGTGTGGTCGTGTGCACGGCTAATCCGTTTCCGTGCTTGCAGAGGGCACTGACTCACTTAAGAACAAGCTCCGTCGGCTTACGCTGGCTCACTCACCAAGCCACATGTCCGAGGCCCCAAACCACCATAAGTACAGGCTGTCGATGCCACCACAAAAGAGTCCAAATACTGAGCCCTTTGCTTCCCATGCTTGGGAAAAAGGAAGTGAATGTGGACTCGTGACAGGGCGGAGCAACCTGACCGCCACACTGGCGAGGGGCTTTGGTTTTGGATCTGACCTGGCCACAGTTAGCAGAGGGCAAACACCTCCATCAGTGCAGTGAACAGGGGCATGCGCTCATTCCTAAAGGACACGGAAGAGAGTAATTCCAGGACCATGGCTCTACACTAGAAGGCTGGCATGTTGGCTTCAGTCCTGTCTGCGGCCACTGTTACTCCACTCCTCCCCTTGACCCTATCCTACGTCGGAAACATACTAGAACCTCAGGTCTGGGGGAAGTCTGGGAGCTGAGGCTTCACAGAGAGCCTCTTTTTGGTATGGCATTTTCCTAAGGTGACACACGAGAATCTACTCCTCCTACCAAGCACACTTCTAACAGCATCTGTAGCCAGGGACCCATGTGACTTCTCCTCTGACCCCAATTAATTCAACTACGAACCCAGAGCCCCTCTCTTGGATCCAGAACCCAAGGTTCTCCAAGAGCTCCTGAGGCAGACAGATGAACCTGTGGTAAAGTACACACATCTTCACCAGGATAGCAGCATCTGAGATCTAGAATGATCTCCATCTCAGGCAGTGGATTACAACAGAAAGTGTGGGGAGACATGTGGTACATGAATTACCTCCCGATGGGGTTTTGGCCCCTCTGGGTTGTGATAGCCAGATCTTTTTTCTGCAGCCTAACAAAGTATGGGCAACACTGTTACTGTTCTGATGGCCATGTCTGCTTGGCTCTAGGCCGCCTCACCAACCACTGTCCCCAACCTATCTGCCTTAAGTGGCATAGGCAGAGGCTGATAGAGCAGCCAGTGAGGTGACCCCAGAAAGTCACCCTCAAAGCACAGCGGTGAGGATCTGAAGCACACTAGACCATAGCCAGCTCATGTGGAATTCCAGGGTGGTAACGTAAAGAGCTGCCAGACACGGGAAAGAACTATCAAGTTGCCCCATGGATAGAAAGCGGCAGTGACAAATGAGGACTGCCTTCTGTGACAGTCCTTAGCAAGCCAGGAAACACTGGAGAAATTTGAGAATTTGATCACATCTAGAAACCAAGGCCCAATAATCACTCAAGACTGGAGTGAATGCTTGGCCGAAATGGTCTTTCGATTAGATTATAAACCACACATCACCTTGTCTTAACTTTACTGTAAGGGGAAACTCTAAACACAGTCTGAAAGATACAAACTCTAACTTTATTTAGGTCATGCTGCTGACATACACTTATAAAGGGATGTGTGTGGCTAATTCAGAAACAGCAAGGGAAGACTAATGCCTTGCTGGTGTCTCTGCTCCAAGTAATCCATGCGTAGTATAACAGACACCTAAGGCTGCCCTCTGACCCCCCCCCCCCCCATGAGCACAGTGGCACAGACACACACACCCACGTTCATTCACACGAATGTTCACATGCAAAAACATTCATACACCCCCACACAAGGCTGTGCCAGCATATAGTGACGTAAGCTCAGAGATCACACATTTAAGAATAGCTTTTAAAAGCATTTAGATAATGAAGCTGCAGCAACCTAACTGTGAAATAAGAAAAATATCATAATCCCATTTTATCAAGTAAGCAGTGAAGTGATTTGTAGACCCAAATCCCTCCGGTGTTAATAAGAGTTGAGTCAGAACTGTAAGACTCCAGGCTCTCTACCCAGGCCATGGGGCTATGCACTTCATCTGGGGAGGGTAAGGTAAGGAGATGATGCCTGATCCAAGCATGGACCACTCAGTTCCACAGAATACCTGTGCTTATTATGATAGCCAACATTTCCACATGTCCTCAACTAGCCGTCCTACTACTGGGTCCATAAAAGATCTAGCAAAAGATGATGGGCATTCATTCAGGTGGATGCCCAGGTATGCAGTTCAAGACATATGCCCCGCTGTAGAGGGTGGGTTACTATGGGATGTGTGTACAGAGAAGGCACAACAATCATAGGTCAGACTCGGTGGACCTCCAATTCTCTGCTAGAAGGAAGTGGCTCCCTTCTGTCACACTGAAGAAGAACAGCCAGGAAATCCCCCAGAATATCAGCTTCTCGCTGCACCTTCCTGTCCACACAACTCCAGGGACAGTATGCATTGATGGACAGGTAAGGTGGTGTTGGAAGTCACTCCCTTAGAAAAGCAGAAGGGCCAGGCTGAGCAGAGACTGTGAACATCATCCTAACCTACGCCACAGGGAAAATGGTGAAGCTGGCCTAGATTGTACGTGTGCAAACTTCAGGCAGCCCCCAGGGCTTCTGATGCCCAAAGCCCCCGATGACTCTAGACCAGCACTTCTCAGACAGTCAAGAGCCCATGGATCGCCCACAGGCTCTGGGAGAGGCAGGTTCTGCCTAAACAGGACTCAGGAAGAGCAGACACCATGCATCTCTAACAAGTGGCAGGGGATGTGAATGCCGTTGGCCACTGGACCACACTCTGGAAACAAAACCCAGAGCATCCTAACATTATGGTCCCTATGACGCCAGGCGTTTTCTTCCTTCTGTGTGATAGGCTTTGCCCATGGCAAAGAACAAAGCTATCCCTGTAGATTGGCTGTATCACGAGACAATGCATCCTTCAAAAATTCACGCCACCTTTTTCATCCTCCAGCCTCCTTACCCACTATGTTTACCATTCTGTCTTTTCCTTATCTAGTTCTCTTGATTGCTCTGAATCACCTCCCCAGCCCGCCTTGCCTTCCCTAGATGGGGCTACAGTACAGTTGCTGCATCCTCCACCAGAAGAACCTCTTCTCTGAACACCCACCTACTACCACTCTCTACTTCAGTGGGAAGCCACACCTGGCCCTGTGTTCTCTAGTACAGCCCCCCTTACACCTCCTGCATCCCACCTCTACCTCTCTCCGCAGCACCTGAAGATGACATGTCGTTTTGTTCAGCTTCCTTACCTCCCTGCCCCTCACTCCCATCTCACTAAGAGGCCAAGCATCCTGTGCCTCATTCACTGCTATATTCAAGCCTGGTCCCTCATTGACACTTAAATGTATGTTGAATCAAGAAAGAATCTGATTTATAATGAATATTTTGAAGAGCTAACCAACGTCCTCAAAGACTCTGAGGAATTGCTTGCGTACACTCAATATGAGTGGTATTTTTTTGTTTTGTTTTTAAAACCACTTCTTCAAGATTTCAAAAGGATCCGGTGTTGCAGATTGCAGGAGATATTTTTATCCTGTCGTGCAAGCCTGGGCTCTCTTCATGAAGAGAGGCTTCCCCATCTTTTCCAGCTCTTCATTCACTATCCGCCTGAAGAGATTCCTCCTCCTCCCTCTCTGGGGACCCACACAGATGAGAGGCAGACTGACAGGCAGGGCTCCCACGAGAAGGTTCCCCACTCCCACACAGAGATGCGCAGAAGGCAGGATAGGATTTCCCCGTGGTGAGTGGGACCTGCACAGGGTCCCACTGCCAGCGGGAGAAAGGGCCAGCCCCGGTCCGTGTCTGCTTTGCACTGCATCTCTTAATGTGCCTTCTGTATCAGAAGGAGAATGCCTTCAGCTACAAGACTCAGGGCAGGAGTCCTGAGTAAGTCTCATGGCATTTACAGAATCAGAGAAGCTCTAGTTTTCCAGGAGTGTGTGCACAAAGAGTGGCTACCTCAAGCCAGGAGAGCACTATGTCAGGTTCAGTCCAGGACTCAAGTTTCCTACTCCACTGAGCTATGCATCTGGGTGCATACATGCCCAGTCGCACATAAGAGCAACACAGGGTCTGGGGTGCAATGCGTTGACTCCCACTGAACTGTTAGTACAAGCAATGGGATACTGTCCCAGCTCAGGGGAATGAATTCCATGTCCATCACCCCTGGCCCTTCTCCCTAAGTATCCTTTTGTACCCATTCCATCCTAACCAGGCACACATCACCCATGGTCAAGGGTTCTGCTTGACCATAAACCCAGACATGGTGGCACACATGTTTAATCCCAACACACAGGAGATGAAGGAAGGGGAATGAGAAATTCATCCTTAGCTACACAAGTTTAAGACCAGCCTGGGCACAACATCCTGTCTCCAATAAACAAACAAACAGACGAACAAACAATAAAAAAAATACAAAATCTGTTTAGCTTCTATCTCACATTATAGCTTTCATTCATGCAAACTGCAGCTCACCCGGGAGCCTAACTGGAGGCACCCTGAGCTTATGCAGGACACACAGCACTCTGTGCTTGGCCATGGCCACCAGCAGGGCACATACATGCAGGACCGCTGTGGCAAGAGCTAAGTTAGAATTCAGCTAAAAGCACTAAAGCTAAATTAGGCCAGTCACGGAGAAGCTCTGCTGTCCTGGAATCGACAGTGTAGACTCTCGGAAGTCAAAAGGACAACTGTGGCTGTTTCTCTGGTTGGCTCACTGCTACCCTCTGCCAATCCCCTACGACAGAAAACAGACATTGTCTACCTGTCTTCACGGCAGGGCAGAAGCCACAGTGAGGGGCTACTGAGTGGCTGCTTGGGTGTGTAATAGTTTTCTCTAGGTTCTGTGGTCTGTGACCTGAAGATGAAAAACAGGTCAACAGGAGCAAAAGCTGACAGTGGATTTGATACTAATGCTTTCACACAGCACAGCCGAGTTCCATCCCCAGCTCTCTTCTCCATTATTACACACTCTCTCTCTCTCTCTCTCTCTCTCTCTCTCTCTCTCTCTCTCTCTCCCCCTCCCCCTCCCCCTCCCCCTCTCCCTCTCCCTCCCCCTCCCCCTCTCCTTCTTCCTCTCTCTCTCTCTCTCTCTGACACAAACATACAGAGACAAAAAGAGACACAGAGACAAAGACCAACCATGGAATGACACCAATCTTCGGAGAGGCCACAGTACTAACAAGACACTGTGAGGAGGTGTAAGGGATGTGAGGAAAAGAATGAAGGGGTGCATAAGGAAGGAGAAGAAGAGAAGGGGAGGAGCTGTCCTAACAGTGGGGCCACCAAGCACCAAGCATTCAGTTCCCACTGGAACAATGGGCCCTCTGCTCCTGGTGTCTTCTCCAGCCATTAGATCTCAAAGGCAACCAGTCATTATAAATGGGCTTACCCTTGGCCTCTGCATCAATCACACTGAAGACCTGAAAGTCTGCAACTGTAAACCTAAGACTGTCCTCACTTGCTCCCTGGGTGAGCCACGGTGTAAATCACATGCCAAGACAGCAGCGTTACCTCAATGAAATGCATGAGATTGCCAGTGAACGTGCCTCGTCGCTTCATCTTAGGTCCCCAGTCTTACACCTTAGACACCATGTATCTGCAATTACCAGACTCTGGATATGAGAACGGAGGCCTGAGAGATGTTGAAGGTCACTGGCATCCATGAAAGCTAAGCCTGCTCCAGTTGTCAGGACGACGCTCTCTCCGCTACTTGCCTTGGCTCGCACAACTACACTTAATTTTAGTTCATCACACATTCGGCTTTGTGCTTTCTAGGAATTTTAGAGTCCCTCCATCTGTGCGCCTGCCATTCCACTCCCTCCTCTTTATTCAGCGTGTCTATCTGTTGCACGGTCCTTACAAGCAGGGGAGAGGTCTGGGTGGGTGGGTTGACTGATCACCATCTGTTTGTTATTTTGACAGCTCAGAGATGGCTGGGACCCCCACTGCTGAGTGGGCCCTATCCTCTCCTGATGGTCCAGGTCTAGATCTACAGCCCGCTTCCGGTGAAGACAAAGGAAAAGGAAAGGTTTCTTCAAGGTTTGCAAGCCTCTGAGAATGAGGCCACTATTGTCAGTTAAGGCTCGCACCAGCATCAAAAGGAAGGCTTCCTTTTCAGAAGTCTTTTAAATACACTTCAGACTGCTTAGGCGGAAACCAGGCAGTTGGACCACATTCAATTGTGTACAATTGTTAAAATAACACATGTAATAAGGAGTCGAAGGCCGGGCTTTTAGACTGCCAAATAATGGATGCTGAGGTGCCAGGCTGCAGGCTGCACCGTTCCTGCAGCTCTGGGAACCTCAGGACTGCTCAAGGGGTCACAACATGACAGCATGGTTGCCTCTGGGACCCAGGAGCAGGTGTGTTTCTCCTCTCTACCAGAGCCTTGGTCAAAAGCCACACGACTTGAAATGGCTGTATGATTTTCAAAATGCCACCCAGTGTTCAACAAAAAAAACCAAACCCAGCAATTAAGTATTCAAATGATTAAGGACTGGTTTGTTATACCCACAAGTGGTGCATCCTGGGAAAGCAGACCGTGTTTTAAGAAGCCTCAGAAGGACATTTGATTTCGGATTCTGTGTGTCCCGAGATGGCTATTTGTGTGGATAAATGCTTCAGAGACTTGGAGCTTTAGGAAAAATGGGACCTGGTTAGAGTTCTCTTCTTCCTGCACTCTTGGCTGCTTTAAATTTTTATATCCACACTTAGACTAGACAGGAAAGGAAGCCCCCATTCTTTTAAGATATAGAATTACAGAAAGCGATGAGATTTTGTAGATTAACAGACATTTAGCACTCTCTGTCCGGTCACTTCTCTTTTTCCCTGTGATATAAGTTCTGGCTTCAGTGATTAAAATGCCCTATAGGACACAATACAATATTTAGTGACTTCCCAGTGCATGCAAAACTCATCTGGGCACCATGCCTGGCTTCCTTTGGAAAAGATATCCTGGTTAACCATTACTCCTTAACACTGGCTGCAAGTTCCTATCTGTCCAAGGAGCTGGGCTTCTTTCTTGCACACCCTCTCCTTGTTCACTTGCTCTCTCTGATGCTGTCTCTAGGACTGATAGCATTCAGTTGTATTCTTGGCCACTGACAAGGCTTTTCATCATAGTAGTTCTTGACTCCGACCTTTCTGTTTCACCTGAGGGCCATGTTCCTCCATCCAGCATGCTGGCAAGCCAATGGGCCTAGTGTTTACACTTTCCAGACATGGTGGCAAGACTCAGGAGGGGTGGAATGTTTCTAAAAAGGATGCCATATGCCAAGCCTTCTAGAAGCTAATCACTTTGGTTGGGCTACAACTATTGCTGTGTTAGACAGTAAAACCAAAAGCATGACACAGGGAGTGAGATGAGAGCCACTGCAGGGAGATATCTCACACAGGCACTGAAGACAAACGCAAGCCTTCCAGAGAGGAGAAACACATTCATTTATTCATCTCTCCATCCACCCTGCCAGTCATTGAGTAGTCACATTGTCATAACTAAGGTAGGAGATACATTAGGCAATACTGAGATAAATATATCAAGGCCTTTATAGAACGAGGTGTGCTCACCCACATCTCTAGAACCGAAAGAACCATGATAGACTCCACCCAGCTTTGAAAACTATCTCCTTTCAACTGGCATCAGGATTGTGACTGTCAATGTCCTACAGGAGTGGAAGATGTCCCATTGAGGGCTGAAAACTTGGAATTTAAAACTTGGTTGGTATCAAACTTAATTTGCTTTCATATCCATTTAGGTTTATTTTTAATGATTTATTTACTTTTATGTTATATACTTTTTTTTGGTAGCATGTATGTCTGTGTGAGGGTGTGAAATCACTCAGAGCTGGGTTATAGAGAGTTGTGAGCTGCCGTGTGGGTGCCAGGAATTGAACTCAGGTCCTCTGGGAAAGCAGACAGTGCTGTTAAGGCTAAGCTATCTCTCCAGCACCTATCCTTCTCAAATCAGCTTAACCATACAGATTCTCAGCCATTTCGAGCTGTCGGCATGTCCACAGAACTACAATATGCATCTACTGCTGGACATTAAGAGGGAGGTGGCCCTTACTGCTCCGGAGGCAGTCTGAAGCAGGGACCTCACTCCAGGCTGCTGAGTGGCACCTCACGTAGACACATGAAAGCCTCCTCTGAAGTTCCTTTGGGCTCTCCCTCCATAGAGTCAAGCCCTGAGGAAGTTTCTCACCTGAATGTCTAAAAGCCTGTCAGGGTCACCCAACAAAGTCTCTCTGTGCCCCTTCCTCTTATCAGTCTTACCCTGTCCTCTTATCAGCCCCAAATGCCCCAAACACCTGTCTGGCTGTTATGTTATAGTCACATGACTGTTTTCCTTGCAAGGCTGATGGATGGATGGTCTGATGGAAGGCGGGCCAACAGATTATTGTTATGGGAAAGTATAGAGTTTGGAGAGAGGGAAACAGTTAAGTTAGAGACCCAAATACCCTATGTCTTCCTCCTGCCTCCCCACTCTTGCCAGGAAAACTAAGTTCATTGGAAAGGGATGGGTCTCTGTTGCTTTCAATAAAAAATGGCATGTTAACCTGGCAAGAACGAGTCAGAATCCAAAATAATAGGCAGCAATATCAGGGCAGAAAATTTTTGAAATGAAGACTAAAAGAAAATAAATACATAGAATCCAACAAGAAATTGGTTCTGATTAATAGATAAACAACTGAACCAGGTGGTCATACCACCATGGTGGTACTGTAATCCAGTACTTGGAAGCTGGAGGCAAGAAGGATGATCTTTCAAGGCCATCCTTGGCTACACAGTGAGGGCAAGGTCAACCTGAGATGTATATAAGACAGTGTCTCAAAAAAATCGTTCTTGGAAAAGATAAAGATTGGCAAACCCATAGTCAAACTAACCCCCACCAAAAAAGAGAAAAGAAACATACTAATAAAATTAGACTCAGAAAAGGGGATGATACAATAAATCCCAACTGAGATCCAGATAACGACTTTGGGACATCTTGAAATGTAAATTTCAGAAAATGAGAAAATGCATAATGAATGAACTTTTATGAATATGATCTACCAAAATTTAATGAAGAAGATATAAACAGTTTCAAGAGATCTACAACAAGCAATGCAATGAAAGCATGTGTGTGTGTCTGTGTATAGTCCCCTACAAAAAAACATAAAGAACCAGATGAGGTTCATTGTTGAATTTTATCTATCTTTTAAAAAACAGCTAACATTTATAACAGCAAAACATTCTACAAAATAGAAAAAGAAGATACAATCCCCAATTCATTCTATGAGTGTATTCTATTTGGTATTAAACCTATACCAAAACCATAGGACACAAATGCACGCACGTGCTTGTGCATATGCACAGACACACACTCATACACACAACTACAGGCCATTTTTCCATCATGAACATAGGTGCAAAAAAGTCTCAGTAGAATCCTTGCAAATTATACTGAAGGAATATTAAGGAGATTATACACCATGACCGAGTTGTTTTTATCACAGGGATACAAGATTGGTTCAATATATGCAAATCAATAAATGTAATATAGCAAATAAATAGACTTTAAATTATATGATCATCTCAACAGATGTAAAAAGCCTTAGACAAAGTGTGGGGAGCCGACAGAAGGCGGCTATCATCCTTGCGGCCATCTTGAGCCATATACCCTGGCAAGAGACTCAATTACATCAGCCTACAACAGCTGAGCACACTCTGATAACATCTTGTTTTAGATACCCAGTATCTTCCCTTGGGTGTGTGAGACTTAAAGCTATGATTTAGAGCCGAGACTTAAGGGTGTGACTTAGAGATCAGATTTAGAGATAAGGCCTAAGGGCATGACTTAAAGGCGTGACTTAGAGGCGTGGCTTAGAAGTGAGACATATAAAAGGTGAGAGGCAGACAGAAGAGTTCAGTACAACTTGGAACTAGGAATTAGGTTAGAGAGTACAACTTAGAGTACAACTTGGAGTAAGAATTAGGCATTGAGGAAGAAGACACTTGGAACTTGGATTAGACATTAGGCACTTAGCACTTGGAGAAAGAACTTGGAACTTGGAGGCATTAGGTACTAGGAACTAGGGACTAGGAACTCAAGACTTGGGACTTGGAGAGAAGAAGAGAGACTGAAGAATAAATGGGATTGAATCACACTCTGTCTGGTCTCCATTCTTCACGTCCGTCCTCACTCTCTCTCTTGCTGAACCCCAACCCTCGGACTGGAGCAGCTTGGGGCAGTTCGGGTTCCAACATTGACAGAGTGGTCCGCAACATTTTTGGTTCCGAACGTGGGGCAGAGAGGCCCTCAACAACAAAGTTAAACATCCTTTCTGATAAAGGCCCCAAAGAATCTATGAGTAGAAGAAACACATTTCAACAGATTAAAGAACGGAGGTGTTGATAAAGTAAACCTACAGCCAATATAATATTAAATGAGGGAAAAACAAGAATTTCTTCCGAAATCAGGATCAAAGCAAAAATGCTCTTTCCCATTGCTCCTGTGCAACACAGTATTCTAACTACACACCAGAAAATGCTTAGATCTGAAAGCCCTTTAAATAAATTTGTACAGGGAGAAATGGGAAAAAAATACCATCCACAATTGTTTTAAGAAAAATAAAATATGTAGGCATAAAGCACACAAAGGAAGCTAAAGAGCTGTCCAGTGAAAACTTTGAAGAAAGAGATCAGAAATGGAAAGAGTTTCCATGTCGCTACTCTGACAGGACCAACAGTGTAACAATGGCTATACCATCAAAAGTGACCTACAGATCTAATGTAATCACCATCAAAATCCCAACTAGACTCTTCAGAGAACTAGAAAAAGAATCCCAAATCTCACATCGAGGTACAAAGAGCTCTAAATAACGTGAGCAGTGCTGGAGGCACCACTCCACTAAACTACACTACAGAGCCATAGTAACAAAAACAGCATGGTGCTGGCACAAAAAGAGACATTATATCACTAATGGCTCCAGTTTCAGAGAATGCAACACCTTTTTTTTTTTTTTTTTTCTTTTTGCCTCCAAAGATACTAGGAACACAAATGGTGAACAGACATACATGTAGGCAAGGCACCCTCATGCGTAAAATAAATATCTTTTAAAAATTAAACACCAAAATCAAACCATCCAGTCAACAAGTGGGCTAATTAATTTTAAAAAGTTCCCAAAAGAAGAAACATGCAGCCAATAATTATTTGAAAATGTATTCAACAACCAGGGCCATTAGGGAAATGGAATTTAAAACCACTTTGTGATTCCATCTTATCCAATTCATAATGTTTCATTAGGGAAGCAAAGAGCGACACGCTGTCCAGGATGTGAGGGAAGAGGTGCCCTGTGGTGCTGATGGTGGGAATGCACTGATGTTGTCGCTATGGAAGCCAGTGTGGATGTCCCACAAGAAGTATCCACATGTACCAGCTACCACCAGCTCTGTGTACGTCCGAGGTGCGTACCAAGAGAACTCTAAGTCAACATACCAAAATGATACCTCAACAACCATGTTTACTCTTCCAATATTCACAGTCACCACGAAACAGACCACCCTGGAAGTCCACCCGCTGATGAACGGATTCAGAAAACATGCTACATATATGTAATATATTTTTACATGATTTTATAGCTTAAATGTTTTTTTAAATTATATTTACTTATTTTTATTTTATGTGAGAGTGTTTTGCCTGCATGTATGTGTGTGCACCATGTATGCCCACAGAGGTCAGAGGATAACACTGGAGCCCGGAACTGGAGTTACTATGGGTGTGGACCACCATGTGTGTGCTGGGAACAGAACCTGGGTCCTCTGCATGAGCAACAAGTTCTCTTAACCATTGAGCCGCCTCTCTAGCCCATACAATGGAATTTTAATCACCCTTAAAGAGACAAGTAAATCATGACATTTCAGGAGAATGCACAGACATCTATGCAGGTAAAACAACCATGCACGTAAAATCATTTATGTTATAGAAAGAAAAGAAACCTGGAATAGCTTCATTCATGTCAAAGGAGATTTCCAATTGAAGAACGCTGCCATAGTGATGAGGATAATTTCAAGATAACAGAGGTGTCACGTGATTATAAAAACACAGCAACTCAAATCTTAGGAGGCAAAAGCAGGAGAATCAAAAGTCAAGGTTAGCATGAACGATACCAAAAGCTGGGTTCAGTGGTACAGAGCTCACATAGCGTACAAGCCCTGGCTTCCATCCCTAGCACCATAAATAACAATAAAACAAAATAATCACTGATGCCTAGATACTAACAACACCTGCAAAACACACGAAGAAAAAGAATAGAATTAAGAAGAAAAAATAGGCAAGCACACATTAACAGCCTGAAATTTCAGACAGGAAAATCAGGAAAGGTGTACAGGGTTTGAACACTATGAATCAAAATGATCTACTGTCAAAAACATACACTCAACAACAGAAAACTGTGAATTTAAATACTCAACGAGCATCAAACAAGAGAGATGACTTCAGGCCATAAAACAATTATCCCTAAGTGCAAAAGGGTTCAGCCTTAAGGCCTGAATTCATACTGGCTCCCCAGGGCAGGGAGCTCGTGAAGGCTCCTCTCATAATTATTCACTGTGCGGTAGAATAGTACCCTTGTAGCCATCCCGTCCCAAGACAACATCAGCATCCTCAGCTCTACCTTCAGGACCTGCTGCAGGGACTAGATCTACAATGTGCTACAAAAAGACACATTCCTTTTGCTGTGCTCTTAGGCATGTAGTAATGACATTTCCGAAGGGCAGTGCAGCTGACTGCCAGGATTCTCCACAGCAGGACCCTGCTGTGGTTAGCTTCCGCTGTCAATTTGACACACCCAGAAAGCAGGAACCTCACCTGAGGAGCTTCCTCCCTTCGGTTGGCCAGTGGGCATGTCTATGGAACATTTTATTGATTGCTAAGATACAAAGTCCATCTCACTTGAGGGTAGTACCATCCACAGGGCAGTGGGCCTCAGAAAGGTGGAGAACCGTGAACCTGGGAGCAAGCTAGGAAGCAGCGTTCCTCTGAGGTCCCTGCTTCAAGTTCCTGCCTTGGCTTCCCTTGATAATGGACTGACTATAGGCAGAAAGATAAACTAAGCCTTTCCTTCCCAAGTGCCTACCATAGCAACAGAAACCAAACTAAAGCAGACCCTATGCAGACAACTGATGCAGAGAAAGCCATTGTTCTACCAAGAATCCTCAGCAAGAATTAGTGACCTGGGCACTGATGTGTTGAACTGAAAGCTGAAGGACATTTTGGGAAAGCTGTCTCACTTCCTTTGCATTGTGTCAGTGTTTCCGAACTACGGATTTGAAGCCTGTAGCTAGGAATCTCATTCCATTCCCCATTTCTCCCAACTTCACGCTCGGAGCCCGAAGGAGTTCCCGTGGAGGACACTGAGGGCATCTCTTTACATCATTTCTGTATTCAACTTCCCAAAGTATTATTCTTTCATAGTACTTTGGGTGTTTTTAAAACTAAACTAACATGGCGTGAGCAAACAGCCCTGCTCTTGTAGAAATTGTACACAAGAACACTAGACACCCTTTATACAGGGCCCAACTGGTGTATTCTTTTTGTTCCTGTCAATTCACTTATTTATTCATTTTACATCCTGATCACTGCCCTGCTTCCTGCTGGTCCTCACCTCACACAGTCCCTCTCCCCACTCCTTCTCATCTGAGAGGGTGGAGGCCCCTTCTGGGTATCCCCCAACCCTGGCACATCAAGTCTCTGCAGGACTAGGCACATCCTCTCCCACTGAGGCCAGACAAGGCAGCCCAGTTAGGGAACTGGGATCCACAGAGAGACAACAGTTTTATGGACAGCCCCACTCCAGTTGTTGGGGGCTTTGCATAAAGACCAAGCTGCACATCTGCTACATATTTGCAGGAGGCCTAGGTCTGGCCCATGTATGCTATCTATTTGGTTGGTAGATCAGTCTCTGAGAGCCCCAAAGTCAGGTTTAGCTGACTCTGTTGGTCTTCCTGTGGAGTTCCTACTCTCTCTGGCTTCCTCAATCCTCCCCCTAACTCTTCCATAAGACTCCCTGAGCTCTGTCCAGTGTTTGGCTGTGGGTCTCTGCATCTGTTTCAGTCAGCTGCTGGGTGGAGCCTCTCAGAGGAAAATTGTGCTAGGCTCCAGTCTGGGTGCCCTGGTGGGAACAGAGTATCATTAATAGTGTCAGGGATTGCTGCTTGCCCGTGGGATGGGTCTCAAGTTGGGCTAGTTACTGGTTGGCCAATCCTTCAGTCTCTGCTCCATCTTTGCCTCTGCATTTCTTGTAGACAGGATAAATTTTGGGTCCAAGGTTTTATGGGTGGGTTGGTGTCCTTATCTCTCCACTGGGGGTCCTGCCTGGCTACAAAAAATGGCCACTTCAGGCTCCATAGCCACACTGCTAGGACAGTGTACTCTTAATGTTGTAGAGAAATATGATGGTTAGTTTTAACTGTCAAGTTGCCACAACTTAGAATCAACTGGAAAAAGAGTCTCAGGAGCCACCTAGGTCATGTTGATCTGATGGTAGGTCTGTATGGGATTGTCCTGATCACCTGCAGTGATGTGGGAAGACCCCAGCTGAAAAGTGTGGGACCCGATTCCTTGGTTTGGGGCTCTGGACTAGATAGAAATAGAGAAAGCTGAGTACGGAGCATCTCTCTGTTTTTGACCATGAATGTGATGTGGCCGGCTGCCACAGTGACCTGTTGGTAGTCATGGACTGTAACCCAGAACTGTGAGCTCAAATAAACCTTTCCTCTCCTAGGTTGATTTTTTTTTTTTTTTTTTTACCAGAGTAGTCCATCACAGCAACAGAAACAGAAGTAGGACAAGGGAGAATGCAGAGCAGCCTGATGCCTCCTTCACAGGGAAGAATGCGTACACATCCTCAGCCGACCTACTGTCTGGGCACGCCACTGCCCAACCAGATCACAGAGGACTGGCTAATCTTGGGAAAACCAAGCTTCACCAAGAACTCAACTCCTGAGTTGCTGTCCACTGAGCGGCAGGCCCCAGAGGAGCACCAGGGCAGGGGGTGAATGTTTGGTGGGAAAAAGAGCAGAGTGGAACTTTTCACAGAGAGAACTTTTATATCTGGAAATGTATTTTCCCCAAACAGGGCTATTCTTCAGTGTCTCCAATAACCATGGAAACAACTGCATCCAGTAAAACTGAGGGTCCCAATGCTTATTGCCTTCGAGTAGAGTTTGGCACGGGACCTACCCAGTCAATCATGCCTACCCAACCCACTGGCTTGATGAAGCCACCACAAGAGTGGAGTGAGAAAGTGGGCTTTCCCAGGCCACGAGTGGACAGAATGCAACCTTTGTGACTGACTTACTACCAAGTGATGTGGACAGTTAGCAAAGGATTCTTGCTGCCCAGCATCTCAAATGTGTTTGCCCGGTCCCAAAGAACTACTCCAAAGATCACTCAGGAGTCAGTTGTGTCATTAAATCTATTCTTGTGCCGAAAGCTCATCAATAGACAGAGAATTTAGAAAGACCAAGGGCCAAAATACCTGGCATAATACCTGTATAATTTTAGTACCATATGGAACCCAAATGTCAGACACTAAGAAACTAGATCTTGTGGTTGGTCCCTCCAGTCACTCTGAGCCCTGCAGAACCTGTGGTGGCCACGTGCCTTTGTTTACATCCCTCACACTCCGACTAGTACACATCAGATTATATTAATCATGACTTGTTTTTAATGTCTACCAAGTTTTAAGAAGATTATTTTGTGTCTCTCTATTCTTATTTTCGTGCCATTATGAGAAACCTCCATTTTGGAAGCCTACAGTTGCAAAACTTGCCCCTGAGAATCCCCCCTCAAAAAAGCCTTATAGTTTATGTAATGTCTACATTTGGAGATGCAATTTAGCAGGGGGCTGGGTAGTCTGAGTAAAGAATGCGGGGGTGGGCTTGTAAATATTTCAGGAAAATGTTTTTGTCTTGTGCAGAACACATAAAATATGCTCTTTAATATAGCCAATATGTTTAAAAGCTAGCAATGCTCTCTTAGAGCTAGGCAATTATTAAAGTTTCTGAAACTCCTGTCCTCTTTTTTATAGACCTACCAAAGTTTGAATTATGATTATTCATTTTGTGCTCAAAGTGTAAATTTTCCTCGTCTCCTCCCAACCTCTCTTGCAAAAAAGGAAGTGGGTTTCTGCTGAGGCATTGAGTTGATCTCTAATACTTCATAAGCCTTTGAGATGTGTAACTTAATACTCGGATACATGCTAATTTGTTTTATAGTGTAATCAATAATATGGTGTTGTGTGTTAATTAGTTCAACCACACATATATGACACATGTATACACACACATACACTGTCTGGGAATGTGTGGTTACAGTTCTGGGGGAAAAATAACTTGCCAGTGATCACTGACTCATAAAAAAATTAATGCAAGAGCTCAAACATCTAAATAACAATGAAATACATTTACCATAAAAAGGGACTCAAGTCCTATAAAACAACTTCTCTGACTATGATAAAACTGAATCACAGAGCAATAACAGAATATTTGGAAAATACTCAAATATTTGAAAGTAAAATACAGTAGTCTACCTTACCTATGGGGGATATATTCTGGGACCCCAGTGGATGGCTCAAACAAAACTCTACATATACTATATTTTCTCATATATACATATCCATGGTAGAATATAAATCTGTGGTAATATATATTCCCCATAGATAGACTAGAAACAATGTGAGCTCTAGGTTCTGTGAGAGACATTGCCTAAAAGAGCAAGGTGGACAGTGTTACCCAGTGTCAGCCTCTGTCCTCCACACACCAATACACAGGCAAGTGCACGTACACACACACACACACACACACACACACACACACACACAATTGATCATACTGCATTTGCAGGAGGATATGAAGCAAATGAAACCCTTCCACACTGCAGTCAGAAATGTGAAATTGTAAAAATTCTTTATAAAAACATTCTGGCGGTTTCTAAAAAAGTTAAACATACGCCTACTGCATGGCCCAGCCATTCCAATTTTTATGTGTTTATCCAAGAGAAGTGAAGCATATGCCTATGTAGAAATTTGTAAACAAGTGTTCCCAGAAGCTTTATTTGTGATAGCCATAAGCTGAAAACAACTCAAATGTCCATCAGTGGGTGAATGGATGAGTTGCCTTGTGTCTCTACATTGGAAAACCACGCAGCAGTAGAGGCTGGGAGTATTAACTCATGCTAAACCCTGAGCAAATCTTAATTGTGCTGAGTGAAGGAAACCACTCACACTTCAGTCAGAAAAGCACACAGGCCATGAAATTTCCATGAAATTCTAGACTCCACAGAGTAATCCGTGTGACCGGGGATTGCAGACCCTTGCCTACTTGCAGGACAGGAGATGACAGCAAAGACCACAAGGGGAAGGAGAAGCTTCTGTGTGTTGAGGAGGAACGTTCTGTAGACTGATTAAACTCAGCACAGTTTATTTGGATGAAGCCAAACAAAACATAATTCAAGAGTGTAGGCAGCTCCCAGAGCAGAAAACTCCAGCCGACTTTGAGATCAAACAGTATTTGAAGAAAAAAAACAAAATCGAGGGACATAAAACAAGTGCTTGGTCCAGTTCATCATCCAGTCAATTGGTAACAGCTTGGCGGATTGGCTACAGAGAATCCTGGAACGTACCAAAGCTTCGTTGTTGTGATTAGGCCCTACAGTACTAATGCTGTGCTCAGCTGGCCCAGGGCAACATCAGGAGCCCTTTGCAACCTCCTGTTTATCACGGGTGATGGGCTTTTCTTCACCTTGATAGCTATGAGGACTCACAGGTGTGTGTGCATATGTTCAAAATTACCAAGCGACACGGCAGGCGTGAGTAGTATATTCTATAGCAATTGGAGCCTAGCAGTGGTATTTTTAAGGAAAAAAGAAAAAGAGGCTAAAAATGAGAGGTGGTACTCTACCTACTGCTCGGCCCATGATCCAGGAGATGGAGTGCTTGCCTTGTATGCATAAGATACTGGATTCACTTTCCAGAAGAAAACTTTTAAAACCTGCTATGTTAAGCATGCACCTTAAAATCATTTTATAAATCTTTTTTTTTTTTATTCCTGAAGGGGAAAAGAAAGGGGGGACATCAGGTCCTGGGAATCTGGCAATAGAACCCATAAACCAGCAACAAGTCCCAAATCCCTTTAAGTTATACGCGGTGTCCTGAAATTACACATTTTTTCCCTCTCCTTAGATTATCTGTATTGGTTTAACTGTATGATAATCCTAATATCAGCTATCACCTGAAACCATGTAATACACACACATACGAATGTACATACACACACACACACACACTCTGACCATACCCACAAATCTTAAGTTAGATGGGTACAACAAGATGTACCCAGTTTTCTTTGTAGCTTTCTTTTCTAAAATTTTGTTACCTTTCTTTATTCATTGGGTGGGTATTGCCACATCACACACGTGTGGAGGTCAGAGTGCAAGTCTGAGCAGCTGGGTTTCTCCTTTCACCATGTGGGTCCTAGAGACTGAGCTCAGGTCATCAGGCTTGGCAGCAAGTGCCTGGTGTCGACAGAGCCTTCTTGCCGGCAGCCATCTTGGTGGCTTCCCTGCCCCTGGCATTCTCGGTAGCATAACTTCAGCTTCCACCGGCACACCCCACAGTCCCAGATTGCCTCTTCTCCCTCCTCTTTTGTTCATCATTTGTCCAGAAAGGGTACTTAGTATTTTTGTTGCTCTGATTAATTGAGCCGTGCAGATATTGTAGAATATCTTTTGGTTGTTTCTTTGCCAGTGGATTATATAATGCTTCCGGATTATAATGACAGCATTCAGGCTTCTGGACATAGTCTATAGAGGCTATAGAGAAGGGCTGGGGGGAAAGAGCAGTACAGTCATCCTGTGAACACACACACCCGGGATTTCAGTCACATCTGATGTTTCTTATGAGGGTGAAAAACATTGTGAGCAGAATCAACAAAGTGTCTGACCATTTCGAACTCCCTTTTCTAGGATAAGCAGTCTGTACCATTATGATGCTTCACATGTAAAGGCTTCAAATACATGCAAAGCTCATGTTCTCTAGAAGTAAGGTAATAAGGAAAACATATCTTGTTTTGAAGGGTGCAAAGTTAATAGAAGAAATGCACTCAGTCTGGCTAACATGGTCTCCGCTTGTCAGGGAAGGGTCCCTTAGGGGTTTCTAATTGCTTTAGGACTATCTCTTTCCCCTTTCCCCAGACCTCATGAAATCTCAATGCTGCCTACCCTCTTAGCGTGTTACACTTAGCATGTTACGAAGAGCTTTGCAAACAACAATCTCATGAAAATATGGGTTCTCATTTATAAGGCCTGGATTGGGATCCAAGAGTCTGCATTAGCCAGGTATGCTAACACACAGTATTCAGGCTTCATGACACATTGCTGGTCCCAGGCTAGCAAGGACTAGTGAGCAGTTGTTCTCAAAGTAGGGTAGCATGGCCCACAGCATCAGGGGCACCTGGGAACTTGGGAGATATTTGAGTTCAGGGGCCCAACTGTCAACCTGACAATCTAGTTGACAAACCTCTGGGCATGTATGTGACAGACTTTCTAGACTGGGAAGGATCCACTGAGGTGGAAGATGCTCCCTAAATACGTTGTTGGTAAAACCATTCCATGGGCTGGGATCCTGGAGAAGGCAAGCTTTCATCAACTCTCTGCTTCCTGACTACAGAATCTAATCTGACATCGGAGACCTCAAGTTTTTCCTCCCATGACTTCCTGCTATGATGCTCAAACCCTGGGTCAAGATAAACTTCCATCCTTAAGTTGCTTTTTTTGCTGGGTGTTTTCACGCAACCCCCCGCAGCAATGAGAAAGCAACGAATACAGGACTCTGTCCCCAAGTGTCTATTCGTAAATCAGAATGTCTGACAGCAGACGCTCCAGGTGGTTCCGATGTGAGCATATTCCAGAACCACTGGCTTAGAGAGGACTACCTGAGCACAGCTGGTGAGAAACAGCTCATTTCAAAGGTCTAAAAGAAAAACCATGGAAACTCCAGGAGAAAGCTTAGTTACACAGCACTATTTTAAACCACAATGTGTTTATGTGTTCCAAGAGACTGCATCAGCTCGAATTTTATTTTTTCAAGAAAGAAAATGCCAGCCAAACTGCACAAGCATGCGGACATTCTTGTTGACAAGGTACAATGTGCGCTACACCATCATAAGTTCCTTCACATGTTTACAATAAACACGTCACAGCCTTCTATTTTTTAAGCCCCCCTCTGTCAGCAACCCCACGTGTAACTGAGAAGGCACAAAACCTGTATCTAAGCATGACATACTTTAAATCACACTTGAGAATGTTACAGTGACCAGGGAAACGCAACGTGGGGTCCAGGGTTGCAGCCCCTGTGGAAAGGGTCTCTCAGACCACTACTGAATCAGAATCACACCAGTATCTCCAGGAGGCATGCAGGCGTTGTCTAGTGTCAGAGCTGCCCAAACCTCTGCCGCCATTGTCTTAAGCCCCTCCCACCGTGACTTTATGTCTGGCCTCATGATCCACGAACCTCCTCTGTGGCTCTGTTTTACCACTTCATGGAAGTTTGCACCGAGGTGGAGACATCCATTCACAATCACCTCACACTGATACACGGACTCATGAGATGCTCCTTATGAATGGCCGAACATCCTTGGCTGCATCCTCAGTTTGTACAGCGAGGTGAATGAGTTATGGGATCTCTTCTAGTTTATAGATTGAGGGGGAAACAGAAGCTAAATGAACTATATAAGGGCAAAGCTTACCGTTAGCAAAGGACTTAACCAAAAAGTGTGCTTCTTCTCTTATTAATGTAACATCACATCACCTGGGAATCCTGAGAGAAAGACTTCCAGGGAAATTTTGGATGTGATTGTGATAGTCTGCTCTTTAAAACTTACTTAGTTTTTTATAGTTTGACTGGGTTTTTTTGGTTTTGTTTTGCTTATATGTACCTGTAGTATACATGTGTGTGCATATATATACATATATATATATATATATATACATATATATATATACACACATACACACACACATATAGATATATATTCATATATATGTGTCATGGGTGTGCCCCAATGTATATGAGTGCATGTGTGTGCATGCATGTGTGCTCACATGTGCACGTACACTCAAGTGTGTAGGAGTTTTCCTTAGTCTATCTCCCCATATTCACTAAGGCATATTCAATTGAACCTAGAGTTCATAAACACAGGTTCTTCTAGCTAGCCTGCTTTGGGGACCCCTCTTCATCTTCCCGGCACTGGAATTAGGGGTGGGCCACCATGTCCACCTAGCATTTACATGGGGTTCTGTAGATCTGACGACCGGTCCTCACGCTTGGACCCCAGGCCTGGTCTTTTTAGTCTTTATCGGCATATATACCCACTGCCATGGCACTTGCTTTATAACCAGTTCTCTCTGCATGCGCCCCTTCCTTTCCCCTTTCACCTCTCTTCTCCTCCTTGAGTGGTCCTTCACTTCCTTTTACAGCTCGGTTTTCCTTTAACAGTAAATTAGGGTTAAGATGCACATTCCCCAAGACCTACAGGCACCCCCTCCTTTGCCCATGTGTGGATAGTTATTTTTTTTCTCCTCTTTTTGTGTACTACCCATAACCATTGGCTGTAGAAGAAACGAGGAAGGCACGCCCACCCCCACCACACCCTGCTGTGCTGCCCTTTGCAGATGGTGCCTTTTCTTAGTAGATTTGAGGTTTATGCAACTCTACAAGAAACAAGCCAATCTCTGGCATCTTTGCAACCCCACTCTCGAGCCGATCCATGACTCTTACCTTTGATTATTCAAAATTTGCTATCTGTAACTTTTCCACTGCTGTTGCATCCACTATGGTGACAATCAATCACGCCTCTGTGATGTCACTGCTGTGCCTGTCAGGCTGGATGACAACCACACTCCACACTGCGCGTGCTCTGACTGATGCACCCATCGGCTTCCTCTGTCTTTCCCTCTCTCAGGACTCCCTATTTTCAGAGATCCAACACTGACATCTGGCCAGCTAATAAGCAGGAATGTCTGAGAAGTGTTGAAGTGAGCCGTGTGTGTGTGTGTGTGTGTGTGTGTGTGTGTGTGTGTGTGTGTGTCTCGAGTTCAATGAAAAGCTACAAATGAGTAGGTTAGGGAGGCAGGCGTGTGGGAAGGCAGGCAGGTCCGAAGCTGGGCTTCCTGTGCCAGATGTGAAGGGAAAAAGAGAAGTTCTTGAAGGAAATGAGAAGTCGACTCCAGGGAACACACGCATGAGAGGATGGGAAGAGCTGACCAACAGGGCAAACAGGCCACTGCTGTCTTACTTGAAGACACTGCTTCTGACCCTGACCTTCAGTCAGCAGCCATCAGTATGGAGGTCAGACCCTCTCGCAGCAAAAAGATGACAGCTTACCAAAGGCTCAGGTGATTATTAGCATGCTTCTAGGGAGGACGGAGGAAGAGAGAGGGCGTGAGCAGACACCCACACGTGTAAGAGTGGGGACCAGTGATCAACATCAAACGTCCTTCTATGTCACACTTCTCCCTGTTTTTTTTTAAAGTTATTTCTATTTTATATGTATTTTGTTTTATATGCATGTATTTTGTGTGTCACATACCTGTGAGGGTCGGAAGAGAGAGAGAATCAGATCCCTAGAACTGGCCTTACAGACAGCTGCGGGTATTGAGAACTGAACTCCGGGTCCCTCTGCAAAACAAGTGCTCTTGTTGGCTAAGACATCACCCCAGCCCCTCCTCGCCTTAGTTTTCCCAGACAGGGTGGTCTGCCACCCCACCCCACCCCACCCCACCCCCAAAAGCCTCATATATTGAATGGTTACTCAACAGGGAGTGACACTTCTTGAAAAGGGTTAGGAGGTGTGGCCTTACTGGAGGAAATGTATCACTGGGGGTCTGCTCCGAGGTTTCAGAATCTCAAACCAGGCTCACTGGCTCTCTTTTTCCTGCTGCCTGTGGATCTGGATGTAAACCTCTCAGCTCCGACTCCAGCACCATCTCTGCCTGTATGCTCCCTGCTATTATGACAATGGACTAAACCTCTGAAATTGTAAGCCAGCGCCAGTTAAATGCTTCCCTTTCTAAGAGTTGCCTTGGTCACGGTGTCTCTTCACAGTAATGGATCACTGATCAGGACAAGGCCCCTCTCTGCACCTGGAGCTCCCGGATCGGGCTAGCGAGATCTGGCCAGCAAGATCATCCCCCCATCCCCTCCCCCCCCGCCCCCCGTCTCTGCTCCTTACCCTGGTATATCCATACCCATGCCTAGCTTCCCAATGGGTGCTGCAGCCCTGATTCAAGTCTTCATACTTGCACAGCAAGAGCATTCCCACTGAGCCATCGCCCCAGAGCAAACCACTAGCATTCTTCAACAATATGTTCTATTACAACGTTACGTCAACTTCCCATCACTGTGACAAGAAAACCAGGACATACTTATTTTGGCCCAGGGCTTCAGAGATTTGAGCCTAGGGTCACATGACTCCATTGTTTCTGGGCCTGTGGTAAGGTAAGGAATTGTGGCAGAGAGGGCGTGGGACAGCAAACTGTGCTTCTTATGCCAGCTGAAAGAGAACAATACAGAGAGAAATCACAGACAGACAGACAGACAGACAGACACAGAGACAGAGATAAGGAAGGAAGAGGGAGAGATGATTGATTCTAGGGTCAGGATATAACTCTCAAAGACATGAACCCAGTGATCTTTATCCTCCAATTTGGCCCCACATCCTAAGAGAACTTTCTGCCACCAAGTCCCCAATATATCAATAGATATAAGCATTTATTTTTTTGCTTTGTTTTGTTTTTGACATAAGACCTGATGCATACTTAATAGACTACAATACACCGTAAACACTTTTGTATGCATGTCAAGCCAGGAAAACACCACGTGACTCACTTTACTGCAATGCTGTCTTCACTGTGGTGCTCTGAAATGGAACCCACAATATTTCCAAGGTATGCATTTACTTACTGCTTTCTCTGTAATGGAAAACAAAACCAAATAAAACCGGAAACCCCTGCTCATCTGTCAAGGCGCCCCTGGAATTTTATTCCTTAATCCTTAAACAGAGGAAACTATCCAGGCAACCTTACTAAATAGTTCCGAGTCCATCTTTAAAAGGCCTCTGGTGGGTTGGGTGTGATGACACTTGCCTTTAAACCAGCACTTGGGAGGCAGAGGCAGGTGGATCTCTGAGTTCAAGACCAGCCTGCTCTACATGATGAGTTCCAGGCCAGCCTGGACTATATAGTAAGAACCTGTATCAAGAAATAAAATAACTAGTAAACTAATTAATTAATTAATTAATTAATTAAAGGTTGCTGTTCCATGCAGGACAAATCTTCCAACCTAATCTGCCACCTCAAACTGTTCTAGCTACAAAGAACACATAGAAAGTCATGACTTATCTTTTATGTAAGTGTTTGCTAATATATTAAAATCCCCTGGGGAGCTTTTTTAACCCCCCACTCTTTGGTCAGACCCTACACCGTGTTACAGGGGGAAAGTCCTACCTTTTCAGGGCCTCCAAGTGCCTTTGATACATACCCACGTTAGAGAAACACTCACCCTGGCCAGTGATGCCATGATGCCGTGATGCCCCACCCACCCTTGGCTCCTCTCACCCAGCATTTGCCCAGTCTCCGCACAGAGCAGACAGGGGACTCTCAGGGGTTTAGTTTCATCCAGTTCCCAGAATCTGCTCATCTAAAACAGCTGTTTTCACCCAAAATGCACTGTTTGCAGTGTTCTATTTAATAAAAAAATTCTTTCTCACCTTCTTTCATTCCTTCCCATTAAAGTAGAGAAGAGGGCTGCACTCCAGCCCAGGCTGGAAAGGCCAGCACCTTCCCCTTAGACAGATTCCCTCAGTACGGTTCCACCCTTCACTCCTGCACCATGGCCTAACGTGTTAGCCTGGCACCGCTTTTCTTTGTTTCCCATTTTGGTTTTTGTTTTTAATAGTAAAATGAAACTGCAGTTGGAAACCCACTCTCGAAAATCTTTCTTAAAGCAGTCCCTATAAGAACACAGTAGTATTTCTCTTTCATGACCAGCTGAAGCTCATCAGAGCACTCCTCCCAAGCCACAAAATGTGGAACCCAGGACTACTTCTTGGCAGGCTGAGCAAAGCCCAAGACATGGAGGAACATTTTATTTTAATCCTGGAGCCTCCAGATTCTTCACTCTCAGTGGATAATGTGGCCTTTTCCGTTATGTGGGGACAGAGAAAATGCCGCAATAAAACTTTGGCCAAAGACATGCTGTTGTTAACTGATCATTGCTCAAAATCCCTCTGTGTGAACTTCTAGAAGTTTCCAGGCTGTCTCGTGACAAACATAGCTTGCTGGGGTTGCCAGGCCCCTTCCCTACCTTTGTTCTTCTGTTCGGCAGCTCCTCTTAGCCAGCCAACCCTGTTCCAGAGCTTTCTCTGTGCTAATCTTTCTCGTGTGTTTTACTTTTATCTATTCATAATATAGTTCTTCGAAAAGAACTGTTCCCCAGCTCCCAAAAGGAATCAGAGTCATGACTGTTAACATTAGAAGATTTATGTTCACGCCTTTAGAAATGTGCGTTGTCTATCACAAACTGTTAGTACAAAAGAATTCAAGTCACATCTTCTACCCCATAATTTTGGGTGTTTATGATAAAGGACCACATCATTAAAGACTAAGATTAAAGAGCTGTAAAGAACACCACGCTTGTTTGCACCTGTCCCCAATATGCTGACAGTCTTTGCTAAGGTCATCGGAGACAAAGGGCAGCCACGCCAAAGTACTTCAGGTAAGAAGTGTCCAACAGATCCAAACACCTGCTGTTTTTTACAGCATGGCCTAGGTCCCATCACACAGCCCTCAACTGCCTCCTCAGGTCAGACAGTCTCTGTAATTAGTCAAATGGGCAAATGTAACTAGTAACGATGGCTTTTAATTGGGTTGTGAAGATTAAAGGACTTAGAAAGTACTGAGTAGTAGGGGCTTCTGAGGGGGCTCAGTTGGTAAGGTACCTGCTGTTCAAGTGTGACGACTTAAGTTTGAGTACCCAGCATCCAGGTGAAATGGCAGGTGTGACGATAGTACATGCCTGTAACCCCAGGACAGAAGGAGCCAAGTGACAAGCTCCAGGCTCAGTGAGAGACCCTGTCTCAAAAGCTGAAGCAAAATGAGAACACACACAGAGAGAGAGAGAGAGAGAGAGAGAGAGAGAGAGAGAGAGAGAGAGAGAGAGAGAGAGCAAAAGAGAGAGAACAAAGTGAGCAGTGAATACATACATCACTTCAAGTGACCTTGACCATTCATTTACTGATTTTTGGGGGGGGGGGGTCCTTGCTCCATAGCCCAGGCTGGTCTTGAACTCCCCGAGTCAAGCTAAACTTCAGCCTCAGTTTCCTGAATTCCAGAGTAGTTGGAAATATAAGCATGCATGGACATGCCTAGCTCCAAAGGGATTTTAAAGAGACAGTGCAACTCAAACAAATCCAGGAGGAGAGGAGTCTCACCCATGAGCAGGGGGATTAAACAAAGTTTTCCTTATTTGAAATGCAAAAATGCCTGCCCTTTTTTGTAGTTTAAAATTCCCCAGGGGCTCCCATCACCAAGAAATCACAAACAAGCATAAAATCAAACTCATTATTATGATATAACCCTTTGTTGAGATCTTTGGTCCTCCCTACCCCTAAATTTAATACCAAGTTGATTTCCCAACAAAGCCTTTCTGAGATGCCATAGGGTGCTTCTTCCTTCTCTAGGAGCCACTCTGCCTATAAATGTTCCTATCAAAGTATGAGAAAGTACTTCCCAGAGGGCATCTGTTCATGTGTCTGCCTCCACACAACAAGGATAAGTCCTTAAGAGGAGGTTATGAAGAGGGACAATGATTCCCTGTTGAATCTTTGTAGAGCCAGTATCCAGCCTAGCATTGGACACATGGTGGACTCTATAAAAATGTAGATGAGTGAATGGAATGATGGATGGGTGGATGAGTGGGTGGGTAGATGGGTGGATGGATGGATGGATGGATGGGTAGATGGATGGATGGATGGGTGGGTGGGGAAGGGGGTGGGGGAGTGGATGGGTAGGTAGATAGATGGAAGAATGGGTGAGTGGGTAGATAGATGGGTGAGTAGATGGATGAGTGAGTAGATGGATGCACAGATAAATAGATGGGCAGATGAATGGATGGATGGATGGATGGATAGATGGATGGATACGCAGATGAATGGACAGACAGATGGACAGATGAACAAATGGATAAATGGATGGACAGATGGATGGAGGGATAGATAGATGGATACAGAGATGGACAGATGGGTAGATGGTCCATAGTCATGACACAAGTAGTAACAGAACCAAATCATTGCTTTGTCTTTCACCTCCTGGTTTAACCATTGTTCCTTTGATCTCTCCACTGCCTTTGCTGGGCTATGCGTGACACCTCAGAAAACACTGGCAATGAACTGTCCGCATCCAGGATAGACTGCCAGACTGCCTTCAACCACATGCTTAAAGGCAAACAACAACCCCAAAACCATGCATATCAATTTGGGCCCATATTTAATACCAGACTCTAAGATACCTGACTAAGAAACAAGAGAAAAATCTATTAGCTAACTCTGTTCCTTTATGAAAGGTGTCTTAATCTAAAACTTCCACAATAGTAAATATAATTAGATAACTATAATAATAACATAGACCACAGTTTATTACCATCCCTTCTTCCGAGGTTTTCAATTGGAACGGAAAATGCAATTACTAATTAAATTAGACAACAGGAGGTATCATTTTCCAAATGGAACCCTAGTGATATAAATGAGTTACTGCAGCTTCTCCAATTTCTCACTGTCGCCCAAAGAGGGAGGCATTTACTTGGCTAGAGTAGACCCAGAAAAACAGGTCTGAATGATGCTTTTGCTCTGTGACTGGAATACAATTAATTTATGCACATAAATGAGCTGTTAGTGTGGCCACTGAAAGCCCATAGAGACAGCTTGGCCCAGTTTTCCTGCTCAAAGAGTTCCATGGACCCAAGAAGATAGAGAAGCTTAATCCAGTCAGGATCTGTCTGACAGGAACCAGGATTCTTGTCTTGCAGGGATTTGGGTGAAAGAGTTTAAGAGTTTGAAAGTAGAGGCTGGCTGTCGGTGACTTCCACTTAAATCCCTGCACTGGGGAGGCTGAGGCAGGAGGATTGCCATAAGTTTGAGAGACCAATTTGGTACATAGTGAGTTCCAGGCAGCCTGAGCTACAGAGTGAGACGACCCTGTCTCAAAATAATCAGACCAACAACAAAAGGAAAGAAAAAGAAAAGAATACTCAAGCAACAAAGATAATATAGGAGGCAACCATCTTTATAGGCCACAGAATGCTCTGTTTTCTTTCCTGCTTTTTTTGTTTTGTTTTTAAATCTTTTGCTAGTTGTATAGTAGAACGTACCAAACTTTACTTAAGTTCCAGTTAAAACCTTTTCCAAATAATACTTTCATAGCATCTTTGTTTTCTATGCTGTAATACGAACCCAAGACCTTAGTACATGCTAGGCAAGTGCTATGCTACACTCTGCTCCCTCAACTGCATGTACTTTCAAATGCATGGGCGAGAGACTGGTTTTGGTGCTTGTCTTAGTTAGGGTTTTATTGTTGTGAAGAGACACTGTAACCACGGCAACTCTTATAAAGGAAACTATTTAACTGAAGCTGGCTTACAGTTTCAGAGGTTCAGTCCATTATCATCACATGCAGGGAGCTTGGCAGCCTGAAGACAGACATGGTGCTGGAGAAGGAGCTGAGAGTTCTACATCTTGATCCAAGGACAGCAGGGAGAGACTGGGTGCCACACTGGGCAGAGCGTGAGCATAGGAGACCTAAAAGCCTGCCTCCACAGTGACACACTTCTTCCAACAAGGCCACAGCTTCTAACAGTGCCACTCCCTAAGGCTAAGCATTCAAACACGAGTCTATGGGGACCATTCATATTCAAACCACCAGAGTGGTCAAATGGACATTCAGAAAATTTTTAAATTAAAAATATTATAATAAGGGGATGGAGAGATGGTCTCAGAGGTTAAGAGCACCAACTGCTCTTCCAGAGGTCCTGTGTTCAATTCCCAGCAACCACATGGTGACTTACAACCTAATGTAATGGGATCTGATGGCCTCTTCTGGTGAGTCTGAAGACAGCTACAGTACATTCATATATGTAAAATAAATTAATTAATTTAAAAAATGAACATCCTCTAGCTGGCATACAAGAACACACACAGGTAATACTGGTCTAGTAGAAATAATATATAAACCACCCATTCCCTCATTTTGAAGACTTGGTCACAACTTAAAAGGGGACTCCTACTGTGGAGAATAAAGGGGTTCTGCAGCTCACACTTACAGCAGGGGCCCCTCACAGTCATAGGAGCACAACTTAGGGATGTGCTTAACATTACAGCCTCAGTTTCCACATCTGTCAAGTGGGAATAACAACAATACCTGGCCCTGAAGGTGAGTGTATGTACAGAGAAAAGCAAGTTAAGTCACTCCGCATGTTCCGGAACGGTGGTGTGAGACACCAGTGCCTGGGGAGCCCGACACGGTTGTCTACTGGAGGTCCTATTCTTATAATAAAACAAAAATACAAGCAACCTGGCCAAGTGGGAAAAGGAAAAAAAAAAAAAAAGTCATGCCAAAATGGAAGAGAGGTTGTAGGAAAAGTCCCTCCAGCCAAATTTCCAAGGAAATGAGTTTAATGCAAAATTACAAAAACAGGGCCCTGGGCTGTTTGTACTTTTCTATGAAATTTGATATCCAAATAGCACAATGTATCAGCAGAAAAGAGAAAATGCAAAGAACAGCAATGCTTTGAATCCTTTCCCAGCTCACCTTTTCACAAACTGGACCCTGAGTGCATGTATGCGTGTGCATGGTGTGGTGTGTGTGTCTGTGTGTGTGTACGTGCGAGTGCGCGTGCGCGCATGTGTCATATGTGCATGTGTGTATGTAATGCTTTTAGGATCTAGGATACCTCTGAGCCAATATATTCAGATAGATGCCAAGGCAGAGGAGAAGAGAAAGTGGGGTACGTGGTTAGATCATGACCTGGCAACCAATGCTGCCCCAACCATGCAAACCAATTTTTACCACTGTCTTCTAGACTATCTGCTCAATTCAGGTCTAAAACTCAGAGTAGACTAGAAGAGTATACACGAAACAAAAAAAAATATTCTTGCATAGAGAGATGCCTGGGGACCTGAAACAACCAGTTAGCAAGGACAAAAGAGGCCTCTGACTTTGAAAATCAAATTTGGGGAGGCTAATGTGTTCAAAAGGATGGTGCAGCTCACGGAAGCTGGGCAGAATACTGCTGCAAGCAAGTGAATCAGGCAGGGTCTGGGCAGAGCTTTGGTAATAAGAAGGACGTATCTAGAAAGTGTCTGGAGCATGAAGGAACTCAAGGAGTGATTGAAACAATTGAGCAGGCAGAGCGGTCTAGCAAGTGTCCAAGCACTGCAAGAGCCCTGAGCTTTGAACTACAGGCTACACCAAGGGCCTCTGACAACAGTCTCTTTCTGATCCTTTTCCCACCCTCCTTCTTCCCTATCCTCCAGTGCAGGCCAGATACTATATTCCTCTTCCTTAAAGTAAACAAACAAACATCATCACCACCACCACCAACAAAACAAAAACAGAAGTTTGAATCCTTCTCTCTCCCGGAGCCAGCCACAAACCTAAAAATATTACTTCCATCTTCTGTGTAGGAGATATCCATAAAAATTCTTATGCTGTGGCTTCCCTTGGCTGGCACTTGTTCTCCAGAACCTTCATTCCAAAAGGGTCCCACCTGCCACCGGGAGTGTGGCAGACGCTAAAGAGAACCTGAGGGTTTCCCTTCCCTTGTATCACCTTGAGGTCACATTGCTTTTTCAATGACATTTCTATCTGTCTGTCCGTGCTTTGTGTCTGTCAGCATAGAAACACTCTCCCTGAGCCTTTACACCTTCATTTCTGAAGGTGGCATGTCACACAGAATTTAATTATTAATCTGCCATGCTTTTCCAATCCTGCCTTTAAAAAAAAAGAAAAGAAAAAGAAAGATTTATTTATATGAGTGTACCATTGCTGTCTTCAGACACACTAGAAGAGGGCATCAGATTCCATTATAGATGGTTGTGAGCCACCATGTGGTTCTTGGGAATTGAACTCAGGACCTCTGGAAGAGTAAGTAGTCAGGGTTCACTAACCACTGAGCCAAGCACCCCTGCCTTTTGTTACCAACAAATGTAGACATTGTTTTGTTACAAAACAATGTAGACCAACTCTTTTCACACCTCCATCTAGATTTTGGTTGGTTCACAGTCATAAAAAGCCTCACAGGGAGGTCTCTCTGCAGCAATACAAATCAATTGGTAACAATGGGTCAGACTTCCTGTTCACAGCAAGAACGCAGTCATTCAGAGTTACTGGCCTTCCTTCAACAGATGGAACTTGCCACCCAATCAATGGTCTCTAATATGTCCTGATCACCTTCTATCTCATCATATTTCTCTTGCTTTGTTGCCAGGCTGTGGGGTCCTCTCAGGTTTAACAATGTCAGACTTCGTTTGCTCCTAGTACAGGTTTGTGTGATCTATTTGTTGGACAGCAGTGGAACCTATTTTGGAGAAACAGGCACTTCCCTTTTCTTGGAGCATGGCAAATCTCCAGTTTTGGTATGACATGGCAAGACAGTGCACAGGTTCCTCCATCTTGGATTCTTGTTGGGGCCATTTCAGGTTTAGGTAGAATTTGATCTCCTTAATGGAAAATTCCATGGAAAATTACCAAACTCTGTTCTGGGAACCCAAGGTCACTTACCTTAGCTTCTGTTAAGCTGCCTGAGGTGCAAACCTCCCCCTCCAGGTTAACTGCTTGTCTTAGCTTCTGTTAAACTATCTGTTTGCACAAAACATCCCTCAGCAGATAGACAGCAAGACACCAAGATGTGGTTTTTACCTTCAAAAAACCCCTTACTCTAAACACACAGAACTACACTTGGGTCCTGAAAACCAGCTGCCTGGAATAAAGACTTTCAATCGGAGATAAACATATCTGTAACATACAGTTCAGTTAACTGGCTGAAAATGGGGTCCATACTCTGCCCCCAATCTCCGTGACATAACATGTATCCTTGAACAATCTTTTTCTTTTTTTATTTCTTTGTAAAACTGGGACTTTAAACTATAATCTCTAAGATCCTCCATAGAAGTAATATTCTAAGACTTGGTGGTAAAATATATGTTATTACATTTAAGAAAGTTCAGAAGGATCAGGACCAGCAAATAGGTATGCTTTGATATTTTCCAAGTCAGTCATGGCTTTGACAATTAATTCTTCTACCATATTACAGACCACACTTTTATTGATGCAAATGGCCAGTATCCATTCACTCTGAAAAGCACCAACCTCCCGCTCTCCTGAGGCTTTCAGGGGGATCTGATCTTTCCTGCCACCCAAGGGTTAATGCCCTGAGATGGTCCTTTGTTTTACAGAGGGGCACAGAGACACACTCAGCTGATGCAGTCCATTATTCAAATTGCATTTCCACAGCAATGACTAACTCCAGCCACCTGACTGGGATCTTAGGCATCATCTTGCCTCCCGACAACCCAAAGCTATTACATTAAGAGCAGAAAGAAAACAATGGAGCTGACAGCGAGGTGAACTCCCCTGGTAGATGGAAACCATCAATCCAGGCGCTGAAGTATTTAGCTACAAAAGGGGAAAAGACATTCTTTGATTGAAGGATAAGAGGAAGGCATACACAGGCACTTTTCAATCAGAGTTAAAGCGGGTACCTTGGAAGAAATCGAAGATAAGACTGCCTCAGGAAAGCGCAAGCCAGCAACTATACCTGCTGGAGAATGAAAGTTTGGGGGCAAACGGAGGCACTCTGATGTGCTCCCCGGTCAATTTGGGTGCTCAAGGTCATCCTCTGGTCCCTGTGTGGTAGTTTCTAAGGGAAATGAAAGAGCGGGCTTCCTTAGGTGCCAAGGATGCAGGAGACTGATGGTTTCTGCATCAACAGTGTTAAGTGATATTCATATGCTCCAAGTCTTTATGCATAAGTCAGTGAAATTAGTAGTAGGGTTTAAAAGCCAGAAACATGGTGCTGGGTTGTCAAAAACAATACAAAACACAACGACAACAACAACAACAACCCTCCAACTATTCTTTTCTGTTAAACTTGTGTTCTGGTTCTCTGGGGTAGAATAGTAGTGTTAATAGATTCTGCCTCGACTAAAAAGGGAGTCAGTGGCACAAAATCTATTCCTCCAGCAAGGTTGCCGGGCAACGAGCAAGCTTTTGGCATGTGGCTGATGTCTCCAGGCAGCCCAGACTCCACAGAGTAAGCTCCTTCCATCACTCACAACTAACTTGATTCTGATGGATTAAAACGGAATCAAAACGTACTGTAACTCACTCACTTCCAAATGCAGAAACCAGGAAGAGACAGAAAATACTGTAATCCCAGCCAAAGATGAACTTATCAGAAATTCTAGGACCCACTGAAGTACATTTTACAGGATGACAAATCTCCTATCATTCTAAGGTCAGAATATTCAAAAGCAATGGAGACAAATTGTACTAAAAATACATTTTCTTAAGCTAGGCATGGTGGTGCACACTTGCAGTCCCAGTACTCAAGAGGCAGAGGAAGAAGAAGAATGGCTGTGAGTTTGAGGCCAGCCTGGTCTACAGTGAGTTTCAGGCTAGCCAGGAATACTTGGCAAGATTCTGTCTCAACAGACCAAACAGTGGGGCTGGAGGGAACAGCTCAATGGTTAAGAGCACTGGCTGCTCTTACAGAAGACAAGGTTTAATCCCCAGCTAACACATGGAGACTCACAACGGTCTCTAGTTTCAGCTCCAGGAGATTCAACGCCTTCTTCTTGCTTCTGTGGGTACCTGACATGCACACGGCACAAAGACATACATGCAGGCAAAACATCCATATACATAAAATAAAGCAATGAATTACTACAAAAAATGTTGGGAATACAGTTCAGTAGTAGAATTCTTAACACACACACACACACACACACACACAAGCAAATAAAGATGGAACTTCTCAATATAATACAGAGTTCCAGATTCAAGTTCCCCCTGTGTCTGGTGCTATGTGAGTTACATATCCTCCTGGTACTGGCAATGGAACCCAGGAGCTTGCGTATGTGAGGCAGAAAGAGTGCCACCGTTGACCTCTAGCATGGTCCCTGATCTGCCATCCTTCAGCAATAACTATTCTGGCAAACATCTGAGAGCAATATTTTAGTAAGTAAGTAACAAGGCTTCTCAGGTCCCAGGCCCATGTTTTGGGGCTCTGGAGAAATGACGTAGGACTTTGGGCCAGCTCTGCCTAGTATTAAAACACAAAACAAGATGGTTGCTTCTCACCAACCAGTTCTGGTCTGGCATTGCCTGTGTTCACTTAGGAAAAATGCCTCTGAGGTACACAGGCCCACCTGGTGAGACTCCGAAAACAGTGGGTTGACAGCTCAGTGTCACTGTTGTCCCTCTCTGGCCCTCTCACATAAAGCAGGTAGGGGCTGGATGCCATAAACCATGCTCGCTCTCCCTTTTCAACTTCTCTCTAGGAAAAACCTTTCTCTGCAGACACAATGTAGGATACAATGTAGCAATCTCTTCGGCAAGCAGCACACACCTGCACCCACAGTTACTGCTTCTCCTGCAATCCTGAACCTAGGATGTTAGTGGGTCCTAGGGCCACCAGATGAGGGAAGGAGGCTAAATATGATCAGACAGAAGAAAATCCATCCTACCTACATATCTTCCAGGGGGATCAAATGAAACCAGATTGTACCCCAGCTCCTCTTATTACAGAGGATGTTGACACATTCAGGAGGAAATTTGCATGCTCCAGCCATGACATGTCCCCTTCCACAGTCCCTCCCACTTCTCATTCATTGTGTATCTATTATTTGTTCAGTTGGTTTCCACGTTCTTTCGACACATTTAAATGCACCATGGGAACCAAAGGCAGCTTCTCTGGACCCATTAGAATGATAAAATGTGACTTGATAGAAACTGATACATTATTATTGCTCCCTAATAAGACATGCACCCCCAAGAAACAAACAGCTGTTAGTAGTAATAAGAAAGAGCCCCAGTGGGTATTGCCACAAGCTTGTAAGAGTGACTACACCAGTGCATGGCACCACCGATCTCAGGACCACCACATGCCCACCCTTTAAGGTCTAGCTCAAAAGCCACCGCAGAAACCCTTTACTGAGACTCCCACTTCCGAACTAATCTCTCTCGGTTACCTGTGGCTTGGCCTTTGTATGGACCATTTTCTATTTGCTACTAATTCCTGGCTTTTAGCGACTACCCTTCCTCCACCAGACTTAGGTGTAAACACAGGACCCCGTGCAGAGGGTAGAGTCTCATAGGAAGAGAAAAATGTATGATGATGTAATCCCTAAAAAAAAAACTAGAATTCTGATTGCTTGTTTGTTTGTTTTTGGACAAGCTTGGATGTCTAGGTAAATCTATTTGCTCCATAAAATAGAGAGAAGAGTCTTTGGTCCAAATGAGTATTAGGTCAGCCCAACCAGCATTGACTTTTCCCTTTGTCTTAAAGGACTTTTGCTTTCTCTAACTAACCTTGTAGATGGTGTGTTTTGTATGACTTTTTTCATTTGAGGCATGGTCTCGTGTAGCCTAAGCTGGCCTCAAATCCACCACGTAGCTAAAGTCGACTTTGAACTCCTGCTCCTCCTGTCTCTACTCCCAAGCACGGGGACTGTGGGTGCGCACCATCCTGCCCATCATCAATGATGCTTTTGTATAGAGGAGTTAAAGAACTTTCCTAGAGGGTTCCTGTCTTTTAAAACGTTTTATATTGTAAAAAAAAAAAAAAAACTTATTTTATAACCTTTGGCATTATTATAGATACAAGTATAAATATGTAAGCATATCCATACACAGGTGAATACAAATATCAATTGTCAGTTGTTGGTTAAATGAATGCTCTCTCTGAGTGTGCAAGATTGCTTCTCTCGGGTTCATTGATGATAGCATCCTTTTGTATCCTAGCCACAAATACTCATCAGTATTTGTGATTACCTGTTATTACACAGAGTATCAGTCTCCCTAAAATAGCGGTTCTCAACCAGGATTATGACCCTGCTGGCAAGCCTCTATCTCCAATATTTACATTACGATTCATAACAGTCATAAAATATAGTTAGCAAGGGGTATTTGGTAACAAAGGAAATAATTTCATCTTATGGTTGGGGGGGGGGGTCATCACAACACGAGGGACGGAAGTTAAGAGTCACAGCATGAAGAAGGTTGAGAACCACTGCTCTGAAGGCCTGTGAATTCCCCAAGGATCAGCACTGTTGTTCCCAACACGATCGCAGCCTCCACACAGATGGGACACACAGTCAATATTTATATAATGATCACTACCTAAGTTCACTGATTAATGACTTAATACCTGATTGAAATTCTCTCCTGTTTGAAGGTTTGAAAACATGGCTGGAGATTTAGAACTAGGCTACTGATCTTCCATAGATGGTTTTTTTTTTTTCTTTGTGAAACAGCTGCCAATCAGAATACAGAAGCATGGCTTCTTTAGGGAAACTTCAAGAGTTAGGAGCTAGCTTTTATCCCTAACAAAGAAAGAGGTGGGGAGTAGAGCTAGAAAAGAGAAAATGTTTTATCTTGTTCGAAGAGAACATTCTAAATGAAATATACATATATGCAGAGAGTCATGATAAAACATTTGAGTTGAAGTCAAACATATATGCATGGACCTTTGTTAGATGGTTGTCGTCCCCCCAATCCCCCCGCCACCAAATAGTATCTCATGGATTCCAGGCTGGCCTTGAACTCCTGATCCTTGTACTGCCACCTGCCAAGTGCTAGGATTCCAGGTATGCATCATCATACCTGGCTTATACATGTATGTTTTAAGATGTAAGTTTAGATGGGCCAGCAAGATAGCTCAGTAGGTAAAAGCAACTGCCACCAAGACTGCAGACCTGAGTTCGATCCCCAGCATCCTTATGGTGGAAGACAGAACTAACTCCCACAAGTTGTCCTCTGACCTCTACACAAGTGCCATGGCACATACATTCTGGCCCCCTCCCATTCTAATTTGTTTTCTGTTACTATGATAAACACTGTAACCAAAAGCAATATGTATTTTTTTTTTTAAAAAAGGATTTACTTCATCTTATACTGCCAAATAATAGTTTATCATCAAGGAGGTCAGGGCATAAAATCAAGGCAGCAACCTGAAGGCAGGAACTAAAGCAGAGACCATGGAGAGCACCTAACTGACATGCTTCCTCTGGCTTGCTCAGTCCCACCTACCTAGGGATGGTACTGCCCATAGTGGGCTGGGCCCTCACATATAAACGAAAAATTGATCTACATAGAAATAGTTCAATCTGATAGAGGCAATTCCTCAACTGAGTTTCCCTCTTTTCAGGTATGTCCAGGTTTGTGTCAAATTAATGAAAACTAGCCAACACTTACATAAATATAATAAAAATATTACAAGTTTAGAACAAGAAGCATCTCTATTCATTGGGAGTAAAATTCTGTCTTCTAGTAGCTTCTTCTCTGGTGCACCACCTTAGTCTGGTTCTCTACCTTAGTCTCCACCCTCCATAGTCCTAAGCTTTTCTCCTACTAGATTTTAAATACTTTCCTTATTATTTCTGTACACTTAATATACATATATTAGTACTTGGCAAAATATATGTTCTGATTTTATATTCAGAAAAAGCATTATAAGTATATACAAGTAGTCGACTCTGCTATATATGTGGCTATTAAGGTGTGTGTATCTCTATGTAGTATATTTATTGACTTGTGTTAATATAGTAAGGTAATCAAGACAAGGAAAACCTGAGTAGTATTTAATTTTTTAAATTATTCATATTTGACTCGAAGACACCCAGAGATTATTTAAACACTAGACTTACTTCCCTTCTGGTCTTAATTCTATTTAGCTTAGGCTAATAAGCTTAATTTATGTGTCAAAGGCATGTGCTAACTGATCATATAGGATAATGTATGTAAAAGCATTCCATAATTAAAAGCCGAATGTAAATATAACTACCATAATAATCATTTTCCTTTACATGTATATGTGTATGTATGTATGTATATTATGTAACCTAAATGACCTAACACTATCATTTATAAACGTCTGATTACAGACCAATTCTGATCAGTGACAAAGTTTCCAAAATGAAAAACATCAGAAGAATGGCTGTATTTTAATTGGTTGGGCTTTTTCTAAGACAGGGCCCCAGACAGGGCCTGCCTTGATCTCAACAGTCATCCTCCTGCTTCAGCCTCTTTGATGCTGAGACTACAGAAATGAGCCACCATGCCCAAATGACATACATAATTTCTTTATTCATTTGTTTAGACAGTGCTTTTCTATGTAGCACTAGCCTGGAACTCACTACATAGCCCAGGAAGGTGTCAAATTCTCCTGCCTCGAGTCCTGTGTGCTACAGTTACAGCTGTGCTCAGTGGAACTTGGGATTAAATCCAGGATTTCGTGCAAGTCAGGCAAGCATTCTATCAACTGAGCTACATCTTCAGACCTCAGCTGGCTCTCCTGCTCTCCGTCTATATCCTCTCTCTAGTATCTATCATCTATCAGTTATCTATCTAAGCTAAGCTAAAAAAAACCTTTCGTCTGCCATTAGATTCTTACTAGTTCTGAAAGTTTGTATTAAAGGTCTTTTGTTTTATATAATTAGAATAATAATTGTTTGAGGCCAGCCTGGTCTACATAATGAGTTGTAGAATGGGCAGAGCTACATAGCCATAACCCTGTCTTGAGCCAAAACAATATAAACCAATGAAAACATTTCTGTTGGGCCATTGTGGTGAACACCTTTAATCCCAGCACTCTGAAGGAAGGCAGAAGCAGACAGATCTCTGTGAGTTTGAGGCCAGTCTGAAGAACGAGTTCCAGGACAGTCACAGCTTTGACAGAGAAACTAACTTGAAAAGCAAAAAAACAAAAAGATAGATAGATAGACAGACAGACAGACAGACAATTGGTAGCTTTTTTTTCTATTTTGATTTTATGTGTATGAGGGTTTGCCTACATGGGTTTATGTGTACCACAGGAGTGTCTGGTGCCTGCAGAAGCTACAAGATGGTGTCAGATTCCTGGAACTGAAGCTGCAGGTGGTTGTGAATCAGCACACGGGTTCGGGAACCAGCGGTGAGTTAACTGCTACACCATCCCTTCAGACCGTTTTGTATTGAGGTGGAGTTTAATGTAGCCCCGGTGGGCCTGAACTTTCCGGTTTGTTTGTTTGTTTATTTGTTTGTTTTGTTTGGTTTGGTTTTTCCTCTGCTTCTACCTCCCCAGTGCTGATGTTACAGGCTTGGTCATCACTTCCGGTCTAGACAGTACTGAAGATCCAATCCAGGGCTTTGTGCATGCTGAGCAAGCACCTGACAGCTAAAGCACATTTCCAGCCCTTAAAATTCTTATTTTTTTTAAGACACAAGCACATATGCATACCACACACACACACACACACACACACACACACACTCATGCACCAACCCCACTAGCATCAAAACTTCCAACTTGATCCCTCCCTGGTCTCCCAACATTATTATCTTCGAAGTGTCTTCACTTCCATTTCCTCCACAGCCCTATGGGAGCAGCACTGTAGAAGCAGCCACAAGCCTTACATTAGCACAAGACAGGGGCAGAGGGGAGGATGGAAGCCGATCCATCTGACACAGGCGGAGAGACTTCAAAGCGTCCCTCTGATGGCTCAAACGTCCATAACAGAACTGGTATTTCTTTTTGGAGTCAAGGCATGGTCGAGTCTCTTCCAGGGGCCGGTGTTCATCTCAGAGGTTGCAACCCTGGTAGGCTCAATGCCTTTTGATCTTGGTGGAACCAGAGTGTTACAAATATGCTTGCATTAAGCTATCTCCAGCCTGCCTGAGGGCATCAGTCTGGAATGCAAAGATGGGAGCCTCCGACTGTCAGGTTCCCAGTCTTCATTTGGATACATTTTTCACTGGCAGGCTAGCTAATGCTTCTTGTGTGAAAGGCAGCAAGAGGACCCCAGGAGCCATAACAAGCACACTAGCATCCCAAGGAAGGACCAATGCCTGTGTCTCTGTCCTCTAGGCCAAGGAGTCAGGGGAAGGGTAGAGAATAACAAGCCAGCACTACAGCCTGGAGTCCGTGGTATCCAGTACATCCAGTAAGATCCTACAGGCATTTCTGGAGCACTGCAGACTGCAGAAAGAGCCTGGCTATCAGGAAGGAAGCAAGCATCACAGTCTTGGGCTGTCAAAGCATCCGTGTTCCTTGTCCATGTGTGAGGTAAATGAAATCTTTCCAAGGACTCATGCCTGTCTACTTCTTGGTCTTGCCCTCCTAGGTTTGACAGCACAGGTCTCCATTTCCCAAATCAAAATGTCCAAGACCAGGATGTAGCCAGGAGGCATTCCGTGTCAGCAGTGAGTGTCCGGGCAGCTCTCTTGCATTTCTCTGTTTTCTAGGTGATTTACTGAAAATCCTCTACAGGTGGAGGGGCATCTGCTATGCCAAACCCGGGGAAAGGAAGAGAGGGAGAGATGTCTTTAATCAACAGCTGCAATCTACTACACCTGTATGACGCGTCGCCCAAAGACAGGAAAGAATAGATGATCAGAGATGGGGAGAGAGCAGTTCATTTCATTTTCTACCAGCTTATACCACACAAGTAATAATCCTAGCACATGCGCGCGTGCGCGCGCGCACACACACAAACACACACACACACACACACACACACACACACACAAAGTCAAGAACTCTTGAAGCCTTTGTGTTACAGTTCCACATAAACACAAAGATGGTACAAATGAGCCCATGGTTCCTCTAAATGAGAATGCCACTCCCCCTCCTCTTCTCTGCGAGTGTGCGTGCTCATGCATGTTTGTGTGTGCATGTGTGCGTGCATGCGTGCATGCATGCATGTGTGTGTGTGTGTGTGTGTGTTCCTGGTAACTGAACCTAGGTCCTCTTGCATGCCAAGCGAGAGCCATTACCACTAAACTACCCCAGCCCTGCTACGGATTAATACCATTACAGGCAACTCATGATCCAAAACACTACAGAGTCACTGTGGGGCAGAGAGAGAGAACATACTCTGAGGGGAGAGGGTATACAGGGTGCCGCCCCAGTCCTCTGCTGCTCCTTGGGACAATAGAGGGACACACACAAATGTTTCTGGAGGGCCTTAAAAGAAATTCCTTCAGAGAGCAGAGACCTTAAACATCACATTGGTCTTTGAAGTTATGCACAATGACATCCTTTGGTCCCTTGCCCAGGGCAGAGGTTTAAGCTTGAAGACTCCATTTACTTACCAAGAACTGTAGAAATGATTTTTTTTTTCCTATAGCACAAGGCAGATGAGCTGCCTTTTTTTTTTATTTATATATATATATATATATATATATATATATATATATATATATATATATATATAAAATGATAGAACAGCCAGGTGAGGGAACATCCCATACACAGGATGCCCTCTAGAGCAAGGAGGATAGACATAGAAGTCCAACTTTTTAGGGCTAATTCCGTTTCTTTCAGTTCTCTATACATTCAGCTCATAGAAAGAGGGTCATGTGTCTCCATCTCCTGAAAACTCTTATCCTTCCTGCCAACATGTGTCCGTCCTGCTAACATGTGTCCATCCTGCTAACATGTGTCCGTCCTGCTAACATGTGTCCTTCCTGCCAACATGTGTCCGTCCTGCTAACATGTGTCCGTCCTGCTAACATGTGTCCGTCCTGCCAACATGTGTCTTTCACATCAACATGCATTCTTCATGCCAACATGTGTCCTCACTACCAACACTGTGGGGCTGTAGCTCAGAAGTAGAACACTTGCCAACATGTGCAAGGCCCTGGGTTGGATCCCTGGCCCTCATGAACAGAGATGAAAGCTTTTCAGGAATGTGTGTTTGGTAATTTTGTGAAGGAAATAAGCATTTGTTGGTGTAAATGAGGCCATACACAGGAAATCGTCTGTGGAAATAATACTTAAACTCAAGTCCCTACCAGCAAACACAAGCCCGAGGTTCCCGTGTGGCACAGTCATACGTATTCTTTCTAACTAACAGGTATGAATAATAAACAAACAAGCTGAGTCTCATTCAAACAAAGGATGTGAGTTCACAACAGAAACACACACATACACCCCCCCATGCCCCCCCCCACACGACCCTTTCACTCCAAACTCCATATATCCACACTCCACGGCAAGCTCTCTGCTGGGAGCTGGAGGGCATTTCCACAGGAACTGAGGTAAATTCTCTTAATGTAAGGCAATGCTGGATCAACCTGAAGGGGTGCTTTCAAATAGCCCATTTGGCATCTGTTCAGCGGCCCCCTGCGTGTGGGAATCTCTGGGAAGGCACACTAGTCTCAGAGTGCCGGGGTGAGCTGCATTTGCTCTTCATAGCAACAAGGCCATACAGATCCCCAAAAGGGACAATTTGGAGAGAACTATCAAGTGGTGCTTGTGAGTTGAGTTAAAAGACAAACATAATTAAAATAGCCCATTGCTTAAATAAGAGGACAGTGCAAACAAAAGTAAAACAAATTTAGAAAGCAAAACTCGGGAGGCGAACGAGCAAACACTAAGCTCTTGTTTCTAGTGGGATAAGAAGGCGGGGCATGAGTCACTGTTCCTGTCCATCACCCCGTTTGCACACCCTGGCTCCTGTATGCCTCCCTAACTACCAGGAGATTCACCCCCTGGGCAGCAGCCAGGAGCACCTTTCCAGTTAGCTCTCCACTCACTGGGAAGTCAGAGGACGTGAACATCTCCTTTTACCTCCGTGCTCACAGCTTTTCAAGGAGCTGCTCAGATCTCAGAAACCGAGACTGACAGACCCGGACAAGGCAGGCAGGACCACTTGGTTCCTTTAGGATGGCAACAAAATAGCTTTTTGCAGTTGTTAAGGAGTCAACTCATCATGTTTCCCAAGCCCGAATGGAAAAGGGAAAACCTGAACAAACAAAAAAGGCCAACAGAGGTCACATGGTCTGGAAAGTGAAGAGAAAGGGGAGATAAAGTGGACCTCTTTCGGTGACCTTCGTCCTTTCGTTGTTATTCATTTATTGATTTAGCTTAGTGCGCATGCACTGCAGAAACATGTTGAGGCTGGAGGACAACCTCAGGTGTAGTTCTTAGGATACCACACACCTTGTTTTTGGTGTAGCTCATTAGTGAGACAGGGCTGCCTGGCCAGCAAACCCCAGAGTCTACCTGCCTCCACAGCCCCTTTCCTTTGTGGTTTTGTTATTTGTTCCTTGACACAAAGTCTCGCTACATATGAAGCCATGGCTTGCCTAGAACTGACGTAGACTAGTCTGGCCTCAAACTCACATATCTCCCTCTACAGCACCTTTTTTTTTTTTTTTTTTTTTTTTTTGAGACAATGTTTTTCTGTGTAGCCCTGGCTACCCTGGAACTCTCTCTGTAGACCAGGCTAGCCTTGAACTCAGAGCTCTGCCTGCCTCTGCCTCCCAGCCGTCTTTAGTGTGGCTTCTGGGCTCAAACTCAGGTCCTCATGCTTGTAGGCAAGAACTCTACATGCTGAGTTATCTCCCCAGCCCCTTTCGTTTTTATTTTCTCCCATTTAGTGAGAGGAATGGAGAATTAGTTTTGTCAGTATTTTTGTTGTTCACTTTAGTTTTATACACTTTCGTTGTTTTCGCTTTAGTGCACAGAGACCAACCTGAAGCCATCAGAAAGATGTCCAAAGTGAGCAAACCTGTTGCTTGTGTCTGCTCCTCAGCACACAGACCAGACAAGAAACAACATGTGCCATCAAACAAAGAGGGTGGAGGAGGGGAAACAGAGGGAAGACGAGAGGAAGGAGGAAAACTTTCCTAGGATATAATTTAAAACCATTGTATCCGTTCAGATGTATCTGTGCAAACACAAGCATTTTTTATTTGTTTAAATAAATGTTCTTGGCTGGGTAGTGGTGGCGCGAGCCTTTAGTCCCAGCACTTGGGCAGAGGCAAGTAGAACTGTGAGTCTGAGGTAGCCTGGTCTACATAAGTGATTTCCAGGACAGTCAGGGCTACACGGGTAAGATTCTTGTCTCAAAAATAAAATTGTTTTCAAGCAAGTTCTTACTAAGTTGCCCAGGCTGGCCCTAAGCTCACTCTGTAGCCCAGACTGGTCCTGAAATTGTGACTGTCCTGCCTCAGGGTCCTCAGTAGTTGGGATAACAGGACTCCACACCAGGCACAGCTTTTTCCTCGACTTTCATTACTCAAGGACAAATGCTGAAACTAGACTTCCAAGTTGTTGTGTGCAAGGAAGGCCCCTCTGTCTCCTCTCACCTATCTGCTCTCCCCTACCCAGAAACCTTCTACCCCATAAAATGCACACCCATCTGGCCCTTCAAGGGGTTACTACAAGGACACTGCATAAACTTGGAAGCTGACAAAATGAGGCTCAGGAGCCTAAAAGAGGATGCTCTATTTGAAAACATGTCCATGTTTCATCCTGATGAGGAGACATCAAAGTAAAACGAGTTTGGACCACTTCTGGATGACGGCACCTGCATTGCCACAGAGATCTGCTTACCACACTCATTTAGGTGGAGAGTCAAAATCAACACTGCTGTCAGACAGCTTGTTGCTAGTCAGTTAAGGGATGCCAGGCTTGAGTAATCCATGGAGGCTTGACTGTCTCAGGGGAAAAAGGGGGAGGAAAGACAGACAGCCAGATACCAGGTCTCCACTGTGGAGGAAAGACAGCCAGATACCAGGTGTCCACTGTGGAGGACTCTCATAATTTTTGTTGTGAATCTACCCTTTTACAGCTGAGCCATCTCTCCAGCCCTCATGGAGGACATTCAAACGCCTAGCCCCAGTCCTTCAGGGCCTGATGGTCCTATCTGCAAAGATGTTGGTAGTAAGGATATGGCAATCAGAAGGCTAGCCATTTCTGATGCTTCACTATAGCTAGTTACTGCCCTATGGGACTTAATTCATCTTAACCAGGTAGTATGATTAATAGGTCCATTTTACAGGTAGGTGAATAAAGGCACATGGAGTAATAGACATACTAACAGTACTTCCATAGATGCCCTTTAAGCAGTTCTGATATTCAGTCCCACCTGACTCTCAGAACTCTCAGACTGAGACAGGCAACATCCCACACAAAATGGCCATGGCAGAACCCTGAGTATCAGGAAGCTCCACCACTTTCAGGAGGCTCATTTCAAGATGGTGGCTACTACAGAGGTGTTGGTTTCCTGTGTGGTTTGTTGGAAAGCCATGAAGGAAGGGTGCTAGATGCAAGTCCAGAGCTGGGTGTAAGCAGATGTGAGGCCTCTTGCAGACATGAAGGGGACAGCATTTCTGATAACGGAAAGAACCAAGGGCACAAAGGATGATGGAAGATAGGTACTAAATGTGTGGAAGGAATTGGGAAACAGAACTGTGGGAGGCCTGGTCTGGCCACCGTGGGAGACAATAATAGCAAGAACAGGTGGCCTGGTGGCTTCTGGGCACAGTGGGGACTTAGTACGAAGAGCAAGCGAAAGAGAAAAAAACAGTCTGATAGAAAGGTACGATTTGATTAATTGTTGAATAAGTTATTATAGAATGAGTCATATAGAATACATTATTCTATAGCCTAAATTATGATGCCTCAACAACTATAGAATAAATATAAAAATGGAGATAATGAACTCTCCAAATTGAAAGGCTGTAGTGCTTCTCGAAGGACCCAGGGAGTCTCTACCGATAAACGATAAACGTTCGCAATGTAAATCTGGTCTCTGAGTTGTGTCTAGCTTTCTCTCATTTAATAACTAATTCCAGACTGACTCAAACATCCTCCATCAGTGCTAAAAGGGAGTGCTACCTACCGCCATCATTAATAATACATGGAAGGACTCAGGTTCCTCAGCCGACAGGAAAAGCATAAAGAGAACACACTCTCAAAGAACGATTGAAGGTGATAATGATTCATTTCGAGTTCAACGTCTCCAAAATCCCCACCCCCACCCCCATGGAAAGGCTCACCCCATCTCAGCCATTACTCAGTGAATCCTCTCTCTCCACAGAGCGTCTGTTGAAGCCTTAGCAAGAGAGCTTCGGAAACAGGCTCTTACAGCTGTGCTTGAAGTGAGATCATACACAGCATGGTATGCCCTGAGTGTCGCACGCTTAGCATCTGTCTAAGAAGAGAAGCCACACGTGGAGAGGGGCACAGGGTGATTATGGGAGGGAATGGAGGGATGGAGGGATTAGCCATCAGATGCCAAGGTGTTACAGTTTGGATATGATATGCTCTCCACAGGATCCTGTGCTTAAATAGTTGGTCCACAGGGGGCAGATGTGGAAATTTTAGGTGGGACATGGCTGAAGGAAGTAGGTAAGCAGGTAGGTGTGGAAGCTTAGTTAGCCTGAGCTCCTCCTGTCTTGCTCTCTGCTTCATCCACCAGTAAGGGAAGAACAGCCTCTGCCTCTCCCTCTCACTACCACAATGCTCTGCGCCCAAGCATACGGGCACATGAGACCATGGAACAGACTCTCCGAAACTGTGAGTCAAAATAAGCCTCCCATTCTCTTTACTATTTGAGTCCCAGTAAACTAGGGTTGCCGACAAAAACAGAAGTCAAGAGGCAAGGAACATTCTCCACAGGTCCCTGTGGTTACCTGGGCAATCCTGTCGGTACCTTGGCTTTGGAACCCTGGGCTCCAGAATAGTTCACACCTATCAGTCTGAGTGCTTTGTCCTGGTGGCACTATCACTGCAGGGGTCAACACTGAAGGATAGAGCTGGGCTCAACAGATGAGCAGGGGAGCTGAGCTTTGACCTCCATCTTGCAAGTCCCTTCCAAAACAATCTCCATGCCCTGATGTCTTCCGGATCTTTGAAACGAAGGATTTGGGTTGCATGATCCCTGAAATTTAAACTCTCATTCCCGTATCCACAAGACGAGACTAACCCGAGGCCAAAAAAGGTAGAACATGGGGTCCAAACTCTAGAAACCCATGGTCAAGCAGAATCGGAGGAGAAGGCGCAGAGGAAGCATAATTAGCAATGCAGGCTTCGTTTACCATATGCCACACAACAACTCCATCTTCACGTCAGATCTGGCCTGCAGCCCTCATGCCACAGCGAGTTAATACAAAGAGACGCAGGGAGCCGCCAGATGCAGACAGCGACCAACCACTGAGGGCTGCAGAGGAGTTCTGAGCAAGGACACTTCCCTTTCCTAAACCTGCTCCAGTCAAGGTCACTTAACCCCAGCAATGCGAAACTGGCTGCATAGAGAAAGGGGAGAGAAAAAAAAAAAAAGAAGAAAAAAAAAAAAAAGAAAAAGAACGAAAAGAAAAGGCTGGCCTTGAGAAGCAGCTCCCAGCCTCAGCCCAGAACTCTGGCACTAGAAGCTCAGGACTGGCAAACAATCCTCACCAGAAAAGAAGAGCAAGAAGCCCCTATACAAACCTCACGCGGACACACACCACCATTTTACCTCCCCTTCCCCCAAGTAAATTGTGGCTGTCAAATTACACCCTTTCATTTCTGATGCTGGTTCATTGAAGAGTGGCTAATCAGGAAAGCCTACAAAAGTATTTCATCGGATTTTTTTTTTCTTCAAATGACCTAATGTTGTGGTAGGAAACTGCTGCCAGCTCATGCTGAGGAGAAACTTAGCCCTGTCAGCATTTAATTATTATTTTAGCACGATTTCTTTACTTTCCTACGGGGAAGAAATAACTTAAATTAAAAAAAAAAAAAAAAGGCAACAAATGGTTAGCTTTTAGCCCTAGGAGACAAGGTCTTTTGTATCCTGCTTTGTCAAAAATGGCTGGTTCAGGACCTGGGCATGTCACAGGGGGTATGAGCTCCAATCTTACAACACTGAGACCATGACATGAAAATTCTATTCAGCATGCTAGTACCGGGGAGATGGCATTATTTGAGACCCATCCATGTTAACATGATCCAGTCATGACAACCACCTTTCTCAAAGTCCTGCCCCCTAGGACTTTTGATTGAACCCAGTGGCTCTCCTCTCCTCTTCTCCTCACCTTTACTTCCCACAAGCATACCAAGTTCCCTCCACCAGGAAAAAGAGCAGGGATGGAAAGAGAAGGCAGGTGTGGTATATGTGACTGCCAATCACTCGTGACCCAGGTAGGAGTACAGTACAGCAATATGGCAGCCAAAAGGCCAGGTATCCAGCTATGTTCTCTAAAACTAGTTTATCTTTCACCATCAAAGATCTGGTTTATCATACTATGTACATGGGAGACAGTATGTGTGCACACATGTGTGCTGTGCCTAAGGGTCAAGAAGGGGGCACCAGACCCTCTGCACCGCAATAAGGGTGGCGCTAAGCCGTCTGAGGTGGATCCTGGGAACTGAACTCGGGCCCTCTGCCAGTGCAATATGCCTTTTAACTGCTGAACCATCTCTCTGGGGCCTCTCATCTTTAATCCCTTTCTTATAATTGAACTTTTTTCTTCTCTTTTACCACTTCAACGACGTTACAAGAGCTGAGAACCTCAGCTCTCTTTTTCTGCTTTGTGTTTTGTTTTGTTGTGACAGGACTTCATGTAGCCCAGGCTAGCCTTGGACTCTTGATCCTCCTGCATCTCTCTCCAAATTCTAGGATTACAAATGTGCACTGACCCCTTGGTTAGAAATCCTCAGGACTCCATCTGCCCCCCTTCCCTGATGTAGAGTTCTGTTCATTGCTAAGCTGGGGACACTGGATACAGGCAAGTGACAGCTGTTGAACTTTCAGCAGCTAACGTAAGCATCGCTGCAGTGTTTGCTGCTGACGGTCCCGTTCCATACAAACCTGGACACAAAGTGGTACCCAAGAGATGATGTGTATGCAGTCAGAAAGCCAACCATTTATCAGGACACAGAGTGATTCTAGTTAGCAGGACATGATGACAATGGTCCCTGACTGCTAGTCCAAAGGATGTTTTGTGCCATCAATATGTCTGACTTCAAAGAGAACTTGAGATTTCCCCCTAAATCCCATTGCTTCCTGTCTTCATCTCTTCCACCTCAGGAAACACCTACCTTCTAAATATCCAGGCCTCTGTTTCCCATTTCAACCTACTAGAAAGCTCTCTTTATCTTCCCTATTTCAAACATTCGACTAACACTGGATTAGAAACATTATCCCCCTGTCCTCCGTGACCACGGACAGTCTAGCCTCCTTCTGAACCATCCTGCACAAGCCAGCTATTGGATGCTCTGAACCGAGGAGCCCGACCGTGCCATTCCCATGCCTGGAACTGGCCGATGACTTCCATGGGAGCCAGAACAAATCCAAACTCCCCTAAAGCCAATCTACCTGATCACTGCTGAGTCCCCATTCCGTTCTCAGATTCCCCCATTCAGTGTACTCGCATGTCCATAAACAAACTAAGTCCCTCCCTATGCCCCAGCCGTGGCCTTTAAACTTGCTGTGATCTTAGCAGAGAAGTTCCTCTTTCTACTCCTGCAAAGGGCAATGAATGTGTAAGGCTGCAAAGGTGTCCTCAGAGGTGGCCACTAGGGTTTGTATCCCTCAGTGCTTCCTACATCTGTTCCTACATCCACATCTGTTCTTTATTTATTTACTAATGACACAGAATCTCCTTACTGACAAGGGCCTTTCACTCCTTTTAACCCCAACAACTAGCACAGTATCTGGCACCAACTGAGAAAATTCTATTTTTTTTTTTAAAAAATGAATGAATGGTTTGTTATCGTTGCCCAAAGAAGCACATGTAGCAGAAAAGGGGGGGAAAGGCTACTATATGCGTTTACACATAATGAAATCATGGCTTTCTTAAGTCTGTTTTGTATTGTGTTGCTATAACAAAACACCCAAACTAAGTCATAACTTAAAGAGGTTGGTTGGCTCATGATTTTGGTAAAAGTCAAACCATCATGGCACCACATCTAGTGTGGCTCCTAGTCACATGGGCCTTCCAGGGCAAGAGGCTGCAGCCCTTTCATGTGGACTCCCTTCTTAAATACTTACCACCTCTGGACTCTGTTGTGTTGAAGTTCGTGCTTCTAACACATGAATACCTGTGGACAAGCCAGATCGACGAGCAGACCAGGCTGTTTCTTAGATGACCTCCGAAACGAGCAGCAGAGCATCTGAAAGACACCACCTCTTGTTTTGCCACCCCCTACACACACACACACACACACACACACACACACACACACACACACACACTAACCTGAATTACTTACTGATGGCAGAGGGGTAAGAGGGCCGGATGTGAGGGCTGGGGTCTGTGCTCAGATCAGGAGAGGATGGAGGTGACAGAAGTCAGGACAGTGGTGCTCTTCAGTGCAGAGGAGCTATGGCAAGTCTCCCTCTGTAATGTCAGCCCTGCTCGGCCAAGCAACTGTTAGCAGCGACTCTCTTGCTCTCATCTCCCTGGGAAGCATGGCTTCCTCTGTGGCTTGTGTCTCTATTCTGACTACAAGTAAGTGAAGTGCTTAACCCAGACACCCAGTTAACACAGACGCTCGATCTCAAAGGAACCCTGATGTCACCGGAAACCCTTAGTCACGACAAATTAATTCAGCACATGTCTATTGAACCCAGGTATTGCTACAGCCATCGGAGAGTTATAGTTAAATTTAAAAGTTGTTCCTGTTTAGAAGGCACGTACAGACTATCTATGCAGATGCCTTTAATCCACACCTACTTCATGGCACTACCGTCCACAACTGACCTGTCAATGCCGCAATGGAGGATAGTGCGGCTCCAAAAAGGGGCCCATGAACACTTGCATCTTCCCATCGCCCACCACCCTAACTGCCCCTTGGCACTCAGAGACTGGAACAGGAGGGACTGAAAAGAAACCAAACTTGGACTTTATCATAAACAGTCAAAGGCTGGGGCTGGAACTCAGGGGGTTGAGCACACGCTTTATATTCGTGAAGCCCTGGGTTCCATCTCCAGCCCTGTACAAACAGGGGGGTGGTGTCACAAATCCACAAGCCCAGCAGTTGGCAGGTAGAGTAGAAAGACCAGAAGTTCAAAGTCAGCTTCAGCTACGTAGCAATGAGTCTGAGGCCACCCATGGCTGCATGAGACCCAACTTCAAAACCAGACGAAGGCCAAGCTCAGACAAGGCTTCCTCACCTTGCCTCGGTGAAGGAAGGAAGCACGTGAGTCAGTTGGTGGCTTTGAAGGGGCTGACTTTTGCCCACCACTGCCTGGAACCTCTCCCAGTTCCATGGTGTAAAGAGCAATTTCCAGGTGAAGCCAAAGAGCCTGCAACTCTAAGAGCAAACCAAACACATCCCATGTTATAAGTGAACAGTCTCAGGAAGATAAAGGTCGTGAGGTCACCTGGACCTCTAAAGGCTGACCTGAGGTCTGCTGAAGCCCACATTACTTCATTAGCACAAAGAAACCAGTGTTAGGCGGGGTATCACAGCAGACTCCTAATCCTCCTGCTCAGACAAGTCAAACGGTTACTTCTAGAAGCTTCGAGACTATGATTTCAACAATGCAGAGATTCAAACAAGGAAGACCTGGAGACGTCCAAGAGCTCACTCACCAAACCCCAAGACCGTCTCCTCCATAATTCTAAGTGTTCGCCACACCTGAGTTTTTGTTTTCGAGACACGTGCATCAGGCAAGGAAAGCAGATTTTGGTGGGAGGGCAACTGCATTTAAAAGTGATAAAACTCAGAAGTACAAGTCATCAACTCTTTTTCTAAAGATACATAGTAAATAATTTTGTCCTCCCCCCCCCCCCCGCTTTTAAATTTTGTGTGTGTGTGTGTGTGTATGTGCACACGGGCGCACGCATTTATTTGCACAATCAAGTACAGGTTCCTCGGAGACCAGAAAAGACATCGGATCCTGAGGAGCTTAAGTTACACGTGACTGTGAGATACAGGTGTCTAGGAACTGAACCAGGGTCCCCCGCAAAAGCAGCCAGTGCTCTTAACTACAGTCCCAGCCCTATTTTAACTCATTTCTTTTAAAGAGTTTTAGAGTCATAAGCAGAAACAGTGACCTTACAGACTGTCTTCATCCTCATGGATAACTGGCATCCTCATCTCCATGGGTGAGAAGAAGAATTCCCAGGGAGCTTTGGGAGGGTTGCCAAAGATCACACCACTAACGACTAACCCACTAGAACAAGGGTCCTGCCTCTGCCCGTGTCCACTATTTTAGCCCTTTCTGTAACAGGAGAGAAGAGCTCACTTAATTACAGTGCTACACCCTTGAGATTGCTAAGGGTGCAGTGTAAAGATGACTTTTGAATTATCAAGACAAAGGTTACATTCGTTCTAATGTACTCAGAATATAATTTTAAAAATTAATATATACGAAACTTTAAAAAATTTTTTTACACGTGTTTGTTTTGCACAGGAGTGGGACACATGTGTTCCAGAACATGTATGAAGGTCAGAAGACAACTTGTAAATGACGGTTCTCTCCTTCCACCTGACAGACTCCAACGATCAAACTCAGGTCATCAGGCTTGGCAGCAAGCAGAGATGTCACCAACCTATGGATATTCACATTCTCTGTCATGGATGGGGAGATGAGGTGACACTCATTTTAGGATAGAAATACAAGCTTCTCACAATTGGTGGTCAGCTTAGGTATATTCATAAATTAGGACCAGCTTCAAGCTAGCTAAGAAGCTGACATGATAGCACACACTTGTTATCCCAGCACATGAGAGGCTGAAACAGGAGGATATTTGCAAGTTCTGGGCTAGCCTGAGCTATATAGTGGGTTCCATGCCAGCCTCAGCTGCAGGGTGAGTCACTGTTACACACAGGGTATACATACACACATACAGCCTACCGTTCATACACATGTGACTTTTAAAAACCCATAAAACAGAAGTCCCCCAACCACTGGAGGGCGTCAGGTCACTCCTCAATTCCAGGCATTTCCTGTCTTCCCAAATGCCTAAAACACAAATGCGGCCTCCGCCCTACCTCTCCCCATCCTTTCCTTTCATTAGTGTCTCCTGTTTCTTTTCTGAATTAATTGGGAAAATAAAAATAGAAACGCTGACATGTTTATAAAGATCCGGAGTGCTACTTAAACACGAAGGAACGGAGGTTAGGGAGCACAGAGGTGATGGTTTTTATTTCTGTAATGACAAGTCAGGGTCCTCCTGCCAGCTGGCCCTTGCAGAAGCCAGAAGCAGAAATCTGTCTGCAGAAAAGCCGTGGAGGAAGGGGGAGCTGCTAAGATTCCCAGGCTCATCTCAGAGCCCATTCAAATGGGTTCTAATTGCTGAGGGGTCACTGCATAGGGGTCAAGGGTCGAGAGGCCCAAATGACCCCTGGCAGCAGAAGGTAAGACAGACAGAGAGTACTTCCTGTTCTGCTTCTGGGATGCTCCTGTTTCTGCTTACTCACCCTTGAGAAGGGGCTTTGGTCAGGGGAGTCACCTCTCCCCACCTCCCGCCATGTAAGGAGGGGGAGGAAGAAGTTCCATGTGCTTCTGAGTGTCCCTGAGATGCACCTGGAGTTTGACAGTTCTGCCAAAGAAAATGAGCAGCGATAAGTGATCGGGCCTGATTAGATCAGGGGCCTTGAGAAAGGTGCTGAGCCCGAGATATTTGAGAGAAATAAGGAGAAACCTGGGAATAGGGCTCTGGCAAGCAATCGAGGAGTAGATAGGGTCAGAATTGGAAATGGATTTCATGGGTAGATAGAGTCTAATAAATGGCAGGCCACTCAAAAATCATATGTCATCAAGTCTCATACAGTGTCTGTGGAGTTTGTTATCAATAATTTAACAGGAGAAGAGCCTGGCCCTTAGCAAATATTTAATTTCAAAACATACTTACTGATTTACACAGATACAGCATGCATGGTATATTAAAAACATATTGCAAGAGGCCAGACGCCAATAAAGCTTCTTCAGGAGGCCCGCTGTGCTTGTGGCTATCCCAAAGGTCCCCTAAGGCAGGGACTGGACCCTCAGCTCCCGAAGCTAGTCTACTGGCAATTGCTAACTTGCCCTAGAAAAGAAAGTATTATGCAGATGGCACCCTAGTGCCCAGTCTTGGGCTTGGAAACATGCCAGATGCCACAGGTGGACGGACTGAGACAAGAATTAGCAATCCCAGGAGCTGGAGCAATGACTCCTTGGGTAAGAGTGCTCTGTGGGCAAATATGAGAACCTTGGTTTGAATCTCCAGCATCCACATAAAAAGCTGAGCATGGCTGCATGGCCTTTGGCTTCAGCACTATTGGGGGGCACACACAGGCACATCACTGGGGCTTGCCTGTTCCCCAGAAAACCTTCAGGTTTAGTGAAGGACTCTGCCTTATGGGAGGAAGGCACAGAGGGAGAGCAGGATAGCCATGATTTCTTGTTTCTTCCCGAATGCACACCCATATGCATGCATGTGCACACACCACATATGCATGAAGAAAGAATTGGGAGCCCCATCTGCCCGTGTATGCTGGGCCAGAAGGCTGCAAGAGAAGGGGGGTGGAGAGGGACACTGAATTGATCAAGGTCTCTGATGGTAAAGAAGTCATTTTATAAAGTAATAGAAAGTGATAGCATAGGGGGTCCCTGGTCACTGTAAATACTATTGATCTTGGCCACTCTTGGGGACATCCATCTATTCTCAAAAAGCAGACCCTCACCACTTCCTGGCTGAAACACGTGACTATCCTCCCCTCCCTTCCCCCATGCCCTGACACCCAGCATCAGTGGCTGTATGTTTTCAAGGGAATGGCCATTCACTGGGCAGACTTCATAGCAGAGGAACACTCCACATGGATACAGCAGTAACACAGTTAACACTTTGCCTTCAAGTTTTGGGGTTGCCCTTGAGATAACAACTACCTGATAGGAAGAGAATATCTGGTGGTGGGAAGGGAGAGAGAGAACACACTTGGTGTGCCTCCAATCACCTCCGACCTGAAAATACGTGGGAGACATGTGAACTAGGGGCTAGAGAGAGGCTGTTGCCAATTCCAGCTCTGCCAACCCAAGCCCCACCCCCAGGATTGGACCCCACTGTCTCCAATGGTCCTCCTGTTCAACGGGGCTTACCCACAGCTCTCAGGAGAGACTTCCTATCTCCATCTTTTCACTCACATCTCTACAGGAAGCTCCTCCGGTCAATCCACATCAGGAGGCCTGATTATTATCCTCCTGGTAGGCCTAGCTATCCTCTCCCAGCTCCAAAGTCCTTCCCCAGAAAAACCAGTGTTGCCTTTTCAGTGCAGGAAGGGTATCCAGGAACAAAACACACTCACCTCAGCAGCAGCTATATACAACGTGACAAACAGGCATAGCCAGAAGCTTGGGCAGCCAGAGCAGATGAAACATACAGCCCCGAGAAGCTTAAGCAGCCGAGACAAGGTAAGGAGAAAGGAGCCTCAAAGACCAAAGGGGTGTTGCCATGGGTGTTAAAGCCATCTTGGAAAATGGCTAAGCTAGACTTGGTTTCTTCTTCATGAAGCATATTTCCCTCCCCCTCTGTCATCTCAGATAAAACCTTCCCCCAACCCCACTAGCCCACAGAGGAGTCCCAAGAGATACTGACTCCAGAAGGCCATCATTAAAAATCACTCCAGTGAAGACGCAGAGGGACCTCGCCATCTGCAGGGCCTCATAGGTCAGCTGGTGACCAACCATGTGACCTTTCAGGCTCTCAATGAAGGAAGCATAAGGAAGGTTTGTCTGGCCTAAGCTAGAGGTGGGGGCTGCAGCAGGGGAGGCGGAGTCTTAGGGAGCAGATATAAAAATAGTGGAATAAAGCCAAGATAGAAAATGTGACTAGGTTCTACTTGCCATGTTTGTCAAAGGCAGGTCCTTGCTGGCACTGGAGAATTCTCTACAGGGCAAAAGCTTAGCCTGCAACTCATGGTTGCCAAACAACACACAGCTCCGGAGATAGGAACCACAAGCTATGGGACAGCAGAGCCGAGAGGAATGGCTAACCTTGCTCTGGGCTGGCACCTTCTGACTTAAGACTGTCACAGAGAATACCAATGTTAACTAGTGATAATTTCTTACTCCAGGTTAATAAGCTCACCCAGCTCCCGCTCTGCCTACCTGTGGATGGCCTAGGCAAGGTTGTGAACCTAGGACCAAATAGAGGAACGGCATCATGTTGGATATTTGGGTGGGGCTAGAAACTGCCTCGCCCTCTTCTGCAAAGTGTGGGAAATTCTTCATTCTATATGCCTGGTGTCTGGACCTCTTCCAATTTACCATATCAAACCAGACTCTGGAGTCTGGCAAAGGGAGAGAATCAAGGCTTTGATATCTGTACTAGGTCTCACTGAAGCCAATTCAACTCCAGATATCCTAAGACTCTTATTTTCAGTTCATTTCTCACGTCTCGGATGGCTTCCAAGCTAATTTCCCAGACACTCACTCTAGTCAACTCTGGGAGCCCAGATCAGGGCGGGGGACATCTCAGAAATATCAAAACAGCCATGTGCTCCGGCATTTAGCACTTTGTAGAACAATTTAACTTGAGTGCATTTAGAACGTGTTCTATTGACTAATTTAGAACAGTTTGCTCCAGCAGCCCGAACTGCTGCTTTTCACTGCCAAACTAAATAGTCTACTTTAAAGCACACCCCTGCGTACTCATGTGATTTCTCTTTTTAGGCTAGGAATGTAATGTTGACATAAATGTCAAATAAAATTAATGAGAGAATGGGCCCTCAAATGGTGCTCCTGCGAAGGGGATTTGTTAGGCTGGGACCTTTGAGCCCAAATGTGTATATAATTATATAACAGACACACGAGGAGGAGGAGATCTGAATGTTAAGCTCCAGCCATTTTATCACCTTTGCCGGGAATGCTGTTACAAGAAGAAGAAAACCAGGTTGCAAGTAAATTAAAATGAAAATACCATCAGATTAGAAGTCTGTTGCGGGGAGAGACTGCAGAATTAGAAGAGAGGCCCTTCTGCTGGATACTGAGCTCTCCTACCCCTTATCACACAGAAGCCAACTCAGGAATCAGCTGAGCCTGAAGCCTTCGGCTCTCAATTTTGCAAATAGGCCTCTTCCTAACTAACCCACCCTCTTCCCTTTCTCCCCTAATCAGCCTCCAGCCATCTAGGAAGACTAAAAATGGATAGGAGATCAATAACAGGTATTTCCACTCAATAGTCAAGGCACTGGACCCTAATGAATCGGCTACTTTCATTCGTATACTGATGTGAAGAATCTTGTCTTTTACTTCGAGTCTCGGAAACCTTCCCTAAGTATAGTAGAATCTTAGAAAATCACATTCCTCTTGACCCAGTGCGCTGGGGGCAGTGGACAAAGTAGCAAGTCTCTTGTCAGAGTGAAAAACTCAGTAAACTTCCTGTAATGCAGGGTACATCTACTCTACCCCCAGCCCCAAAGAAAGGGCACAGCAGGCCTCCACCATTTTATGCAGAGAACCAGTGGCTGTCTGAGGGGGTCTGTGCATGAATGCTGAGGAGGAGCTGACAGCAAAGCGATGTCTTTGATCTTCACACATTGGATGGACTCTTAAGGTTGCATACACCACATTTCATGCTCTGTCCTGGACACCGATCAACACTTTTATCCAGGAGGTCACCCTAGGAACGATGTCACCAATGGTGGGAATCATGGTGTGTGTGTGTGGGGGTGGGGGAATCACACAAAATGACACACCCACGCATTCCCTCAGAAGGTCGTCCACCATAAGTGGTTCCCGTTCATTCATAGCAGAGGTTTGGAGCATGGATACTTTCTAGTTAAACTATAGGGAGTCAAAGAAAAACACTTCACTGTTAACATCAAATACCCACACTAGTGGAAATTAGGAAGAGAAGCCCACTCAGGATCATCTTGAAATGGCTTCCCAAGACCCAAGGACAGCATCCATTTCCTTCTTCTCTGGGCTCTCAGCTCATGAGGAACAAAGATGAGGGGGAAATCCAAGTACCAAAATAACTCCTTCATAATTCATATGTGTGATCACAATGGCGATGGATAGAAACCTGAAACAGTTCCTAAAAGCCTAAGTCGTTCATTACTCAGTTAGATGTCAGGATGAAAAAAAACAAACAAACAAACAACAACAAAAAAAACCATCCAACTGCAGGTTACTCGGGCAAATTAAATCACATGACCTCACAAAGGTAAACAAGAAATCTTTCCATGGTGGACGTGCAAGCTGGTGACAGTAACCTTCAAAGAAGGGGACCCCCCACACACACACACACATACATTCTTCAAGGTCTCTCTATTTCAATCTTGAAAGACATACTAGGAAGGGGTGTCAGTACACACTGAATTTACACAGGGATGAAAAGTTCAAAAGCCCTACAAGGAATGAATGATGTTATTTCCATTAAAGGAGAGGCTAATTAATACTTACTGAGTATCTACGGTGTACACAGCTCTGGCCGGTCAACATGAATCTTCTCATTGGCTGGATTAGACTCCGCGCCCAAATCTCTTTGGATTTCAGCAAGAGTCCCTTCGTATGTGCCAGTTTGTGGTTGGTCCACTCTTGTAAACATTAGTGTTCCGGGCACTGGAGGCCCTTCTCTTTCCCCTACCCCATTTTTAAATGACCTCACCCAATTTTATAACTGAAGGCTCCACTTATGAGTGAATGACTTTCAGGTTCCATGACTCTCCATGCAAGCCCCGGGAGGAAGTAACAAAGCCTCCCTCTTGCCATGAGCAAAGGGTGTCTCAAGCATAGGCTGTCCCACACAGAACCCTCGTCTTCGACAGCCCAGCCATTTGCATATCACATGTTCTCCATGTTCTCCCTTAGATCCAGAGGACCCTTTTTGGGTTTTAGCCAATGTGGTCTTACTACTCCCTTTCACTGCCATTGACGATGTGTGGCTGCCGCATCCTTGGTTATCATGGTTAAAATGGACAAACCTTGTGTATTTGCCTATTGAAGCTCTTCACTGTTTCCTTATCTCTTCAACCGAATGGCAGTAGGAACCCCGACTACAGGTTTCACTGCTACAGCGTACACACCCAACAATATTCAACTCAGTAGGCACACAGAAATAAGCATGTTTTCTTTCAATTTTTTTCCCCTAACCTAAGATATGCTATCCTTATTTTGAGGAGGAAGAAGTGAGGATCCAGGGAGTGAGGGATGCTTTTGTGAAAGCAAAGCCAGATTTTGAACCTGAAATCACCTGACTCAGACACCCATCTAACACCAAATGGGTGTTTTTCCAAAGAAGTTGAGAACAATCAGTAAGAGGCAGAAATCTACTCTTAAAATTTTTTTTTCCAGAAACAAGTTGCCCAGGACTTCTATTAGGCTCAGAATTTCTTCTTTAACCACAACATCCTCGCCTGAATTATGGGTTTTTTTAAAAAATGAGTTTCTAACAGAGAAGCCAAAGAGAATGACTTTGGTTGTCTTCCTGGTATACTGTATGTTAAGTGTCTCTAAGCCAAACCGCTTCTGTGCCTGAGGGAAACCACAGTGTAGGAATCTTGATCAAAGTAAGTAGGCCCACAAAATAGCTCAAGACCTAAGGATCTCACAATACTCCTGAATATGGATTCAACTTTCTTAACTTCCACCACACCCCCAAGAGACATGCCAATTACAATTCAGGCAAGAGAAAGGAGAAGCTAACAGGTGCTTCCTTTCTAGACTGCTGTCCATTACCCCAGCTGTATGATTCTATGTCAACATCTGGACCACTCCCCAGAACAAAGCTACTTCTCCCCTAAGTATGTGTTCCCTGTGGGTCTTGCTGTGACTTATTTCTGCTAGAAACTCAGTTGCTCCAGAACCTGTCAAAGTTGAGAGCAAAGGATCCAACTTTATTCTTCCAAATCAAATTCAATCTAGGTTCCCAGGCCTCACGTAACAGAAATTTCACGTAGACTATTGTTTAGGGACCTCCCATCTTTGCAGGGCCACAGGAATATATTTAAGCTTTCATGGTTCTCAGAGAACAAGAAACTCCTGCCAGCCTTTCACAAACTTGTTCTAAATAGGGCAACTGGAGTCCTTGGGTGTGGCTTCCAGGGCCATGATACTTGAGGCTGACTCCCTCCAGGATCTCCACCAAGGAGTGTGAGCGTATATTTGTAAGATAACGTCCTCTAAATTCTTGTTTTCCCCTCTCAGACACAAAGAAGCTCAACAGTGCCTCTGCATTAGTTACTCTTCTCTTGGGGTGATAAAGACCATGACCAAATACAACGTGGGGAGGAAAAAGTGTATATTCACTTTATATGTCCATTGTCAAGGCAGGCACTGAAGCAGAAGCCATGAAGGGGTGCTGCTTACCAGCCTGAATTCCATAGCTTGCTCGGCCTGCTTTTTCTTCCTGTGCAGGACCACTGTAACTTTAATTTTTTTTTTTTTTAAAAAACTTATTTTTAATGATGGTTCTTAAACACTTTAACCTCCCTTCTAGCCCATCAAGCAGCAGAGGTTGTGGGAAAGAAAGGATAGGAGGGCAGGGTGGACCTGTTTAGAAAGACTCTTTGGAGCAATTCCTGTCTGTGTTGTCTGGAAATTGGCAGTTTAGTTCACAGGTTAGCAGCAGCAGCTCAGTCCACTCATAAACACTACACGGATTGACCAGCACTCCATTTTGGCAGACTCGGAATAGCAAGCTGGAATTGGCAGTGGTGGCACTATCTAGCAGAGACAGGCCTCAGCCTGGACTCGTGTCAGCAGGAGGGACCCAGAGGGACACCAGGAGAAGTTCTTGGCTGTGCCTCAATCAAGGAAGCAAAGATGAGTAAAGACTCAAGCCCTACAAGCCTCGCATAGCCAGCAAGCCAAGCTCCACCTATCACTGTCCATCAAGTCCTATTTATACCCTCCAAGCATCACGTGTCCTCCACGGGTCTTGCCTCAACACGTGCATCTGTCTCAGCTGACATCACTCTGTCAATCAGCCCGAGTCCAAGGAAGTGGCAAGAAACTGCAGCACGCCACCAGAACTTTTTTAGTGCGTTTCTCTCTATGGAGTCCCAACAAATGCAGCTCGACTACGGGCTGTAAGGCAGAGCGATACATGCGTGTTGTTAGCGAAGACCCCTTCATCACCTGTCCTTTCATCCAACCGACTTTCCAAAGAATCCTTCAGTTTCCTTTTCACACTGCCTGCCCAGAGGTGGCGCCATCCTGTGGCACAAGCTGCATGACTTTGGGACTGAACTGACTGAAGTGACTGGGAATAAAGAAATGACAGACATGTGTACAGAAAAGCTGGGAGTGGGTAGGATGTGCACTTCGATGGAGACACATAAGCAGCCCAGAAACTCAGCTTAGGTAGGTCTGCCACATACTACTGAAGGAGGAGGAGGTAAGTCACAGCTCATCTGAGTAGGGGTGTCTATAAGGCAGCAGCCTCAGGCTGTCGTCATCCAGGAGGGAGAGCCTGTGGTTGACACTTCCTGCACACATCAGTCCTCAGATCAGAAGAAGGCCCTACCGTTCCCATGGGTCTGAGGCATTGGGGTCCTTGGCCTGGCTGTGCTCAAGCCAAAGTCCACATCTACTCAGGGCTCCATACACTCTCCACAGGACTGAGGCCTTCTCTTAAAAATTAGCAATCTAGTAAATGCCCCACCAACTTGCCTACACGCAATCTAAAAGAGGTATTTTCTTAATGGAGGTTCTTCTTTCCAGATAATTCTAACTAGTGTCAAATCGAGCAATTAAAAACAAAACAAAGCCAGGGGAGTTTCCACCTCCCATCATCATCATCAATTCTGATCCATTTTGTCTCTAATTCCCAACCTCTCACACCCTGAACCATCAGTTCCCTAACACAGTCTGAATGGGGTGAACTTCTAGGTACACAAAGCTGACATTTAGCCCCAGGTCACAAGAAACACCACAAAAACACTCTGAGGCAAAAATGCAAACATCCCGCCTTTGTCTTGGGACAAGAGAAAGAAAACCCACTCTTCTGGGTGCTTTTGGGCAACTGAGCCTAAAGACACTGACTTGCCCATCACGGTCACACCACATCTTCTCCATGCTCTGAGTGTTCACAACTCTCACAGTTCCAAATGTTGCCTTCATGTGAGAGGTGTCTAAATCATTACTTCCAATCATAGCTTCCTGCTATGCATCACTTCCAGCCAACACACGGGCCACTTCAGACACAGCATGCCCAAATGATGACCGACCTGGTAGGCTATATGGAAAGACACCCTCTAGTGGTTAGAATGAGAAATGTCTCCCACAGACTCATTTATTTGAACACTTGTGGGAGGTCATGGAACCTTTAAGCGGTGGAGCCTTGTCAAAAGAAGTATGTCACTGGGGGTCGGGCTTGAAGGCTTGTAGCCTTCTTAGCCCCCACTTCCTGCTCTCACTCTCTGTTTCCTGTGTGTGGGTAAAATGTGATCAGCCAGCTTCCTGCTGACACACGTTTTTCCCATCATGATGGACTCTGTTCCCTGGAACCGTAAGCCAAAATAAACTCCTTTCTTCCTTAAGCTGCTTTTGGTCATAGTACTTTATCACAGCAACAGGGAAGCAAGTAATACAGAGATTAAAGATATCTTCAGAGATTAAGTTCTTGGAAACTTTAGCTCCAGTGATTAAGATCTCGGTCTGTTTCATGCTAAAATATATCAAAACAACTTGAGGCTGTATACTGTATAAAGAGATACATTTGGCTCATGATTTTAGCAGCTGAAGAGGGCCAAACAACATGGTGCTGGCCTTATAGTAAGAGCAGTCTGGCTCCAGTACAGCATGGGAGAGAAACAGAAGGGAACAGGCCAGGTACAGAAGAAACCAAGTATGGAAGTGGCCTTGCTTTCTAACAGCCTGATCTTGTGAGACCTAATCCACTTCCTGGGCATTGACATTAATTAACATTATGGCAATATCCCATAATGTAGTCATGTCCTGCTAGGCCTGTTAAAGGTTTGCTCACCTCAACTGCTGTTCATACTGGGGACCAACTTTCTAGCCCATGAACCTCCAGTGGGGCAAACCATTTCCAAACCTGAGCTCTTAGGAAACTAATAGCGGACATGTGCCGCCAAAAGCAGCAAGCCAAAAGAAAACAGAGAAAGAAATGAGGTCCATTAAACAGCAAAAACATAAGAGAACGGTGAGAAATCAAATCTCTACACAAAAGCTTTGCTAAAACAGAATGAGAGAGAAACCAGGCCAAACCAGAGCCGGAGAAAGCGGCAGTCATGCATGCTAGCTGGACAAAAGCAAAGCAGGACCTAGAGTCAACCTGAAGGCACCAGAAATCAGGAAGAAGGGGAAACGGGGTGAAGGAGGGAGAGGGGGACAGGCGAGAACAAGAGGAGGGCGAGGGATGAGGGACAGCCCCAGGGAAAGGGTTTATACATACGCAACCCAAAAGTATAATGCTGGTTAAAAAAAAACAACTCATAATATCGTATTAACAATCAGTGAAAATTGTCTCATACTGTGAATAGAGTGTGAATTCAAAAGAAGGGGGGAAAGGTGCAAATTCTCAAAATAGAAAAATCAATGGACAATTTTAGATTGATTAAAACTCATAAAAATGGTCTTATATTTTATTTTTAAAATGTTTCCTTTGTGTACTATTTATTACACAGAGAAAAACACCCAAGAGAGAACAGCTCAGCTTAATGACCCTTTGCAAAACCAACACCCATGTGATCATGCAAGACAAGTCAGAGAGCTCCGCTAGCACCCGAGGCCCCGGCCATTCTCCTCCCAATTAGCACTCTGTTCTCCCAAACATTGCCTTACTTTTCACAGCTGACCCTGTCCTCAGAGTCTAAGCGAGCATGCAGCCTACAGGCTGTAGTTTCACTCTGTCTGGGTTTCGAGGATTATATAGGTGATGTATTTATGGGAGAGGGCTTCCTTCACACACGGACCCCATATGGGTTACATAGGTAAGAGTCTGTTTTTATTGGCACATCATTTTCATTTACATAACTATACTAAAAAATATTGTGCACACATGCGTGCGTGCACAGGTTCACACTTTATTACACTCAGATGGACACTGGATAGTTTTCTGTTTAGGATCTTCTGTCCATGGCTATCTATAATTTGGGGCAGATTCCGAGTCTGTACCAGGAAAGAATTGCTCACACATAGCAATTAATTTCTAAAGTGGTGGCACCAATGCCCATGTTCACCCCAAGTGTGTAAGGATTCTTGCTTCCTAAAGTCCTCGCCAACTCTGCTTGAAGTCACTGTGGGCAAAGTGGAAGCACACTGCATGTGAGTTCTTAATTACATTTCCCTGAAGATGTATACACACAAGCTTTTCCTGTGTTGAACTTTTCCAGCCTTGTGTGTATGTGTGTGAAGCCCCTGTGAAATCCACTTGCCCATTTTAAAGAAAGACTTACTTATTTTTACTTTCGGTGTAACTATTTTGCCTTCCTGTATGTGTACCATGTGAGTGCTGTGTCCATAGAGGCCAGAAGGGGGCATCGTATCCTCCTAGAACTAGGGTTACACATGGCTGTGAGCTGACACATAGGTGCTGGGAACCCAACCTGGTCCTCTGTAAGAGCAGCAAGTGCCCTTAACCACTACGCCATCTCTCCAGCCCCTAACTCCCATCTTTCTACTGGGTATTTAGACTTTCTTTTATACACACTACAGCTATCTCTAATTTTCCTTTTACTATCTTAACTGCATTTTTATGGACTAAAATTTTCAGTTATATCAATTTAATTTTATCTTATTTTTTCTTTTATTGGGCTTTACTGGATCCTGTAAATTCTTTCCAAACCAAAATTATGAGTCCTCTGTCCTAGATTACCTTCTGGAAGTTTTCTCATTTTCATTCTTGGATATAGAATTTTGGCTTTGGATGGGTTAGGATCTGGCTAAGATTTATTATTTTTCTACACTAAGAACCATTTTTCATAGGGTTGTCTCTTCAGAAGAAACTGGGCTGGAGATGGCTCAGCAGTAACTGTTCTTGTAGAGGTCCCATACCCAGCACCCTCATGGTAGCCTACAACCAACTGTAAGTCCAGTTCCTAAGGACCTGATGCCCTCTTGGCCTCTGGGGACATGTCCACACCCAAGGTGGATACATCTCACACAGACATATAAGTAAAAATCAGTAAATCTTTAAAAAGAGATAAAAGCCTGCCTTACCCCTCTCTCCTATGGGGCTGTCATCCTACTCTGTCCTATATGCCCAAGCGGTCCTAGGATTCTTCATTCTGATTGGTCTATTGTCTAGCTTGGATGGATCCCATCTTCCCTCAGTCAGTCAGCATAATGACAGATCTGGATGTCTGTGAAATAAACCCCTTTTTTATTCTACTTCAAGAATATCTGGTCTATTCTTAAGACTTTGTATTTCCATATAAATTTCAGGATTATCATATATTTTCACTGACACCAAATTCTTTTTAAAATTTGATGGGATTACAGGATCTGTACATCAGATAAGATCAACTGACATCTGTTAGAGCTAGTGTGCCTTCCATTTCACGAGCATGCTCTGCCCTGTCATTTCTTTGGACCTTTAATTAATTTTAATAACAGTGAAGAGCCTTTAATAGACAGGTCTTTGCATCTTAGCTTTATCCTTGGGTATTTGATCATTCTTTCTCCAATGTAAACGCATTGTCTATTAATTAATCAGAAGGAAAACTGCCACTCATGTGTCCCTGTTTACAATGAAACTGGAAGTCTGCTAACTCACTCTCAGTCCCAACAACTTAACTAAGTTTCTTTTGCACTTTCTTCATTTAATTAATTTAATCTCAGAGCCACTCTCATCTTATACATTCATTTCTGATCCCAAAGCCTTTATATCTCTTCCTTGTCTCAGTACGCTACTATTCAGTCAGGACTAGAAGTGGTGGGAGAGCTTATCTGTTGCTTCTCTGACTCCAAGTTTTAACACGTCACCAACTAAGGATGATGTGTCCAACCTTTTAACAACACAAGATATCTCTGTAGATTTTTTTTCTAACTGTAGAAAGCTTATTAGTAGCTGCTAAGAGGTTTTCCTTTTTTAATGAATAGGAATAATATTGAACTATATCACCCATAGTTTCCGTAACTATTGAGATAACCATATGGTTTTCTTCATTCTAGTAATGCTTTTAGTCAAATAATTGCACTTAGCTTGCATTTCCAATAGACAGTCAACTGGTCTTAGTGTAGCATGCTATTGCTGTTTTTACAAGGCTAGTAGACTACTTGTGGGTAGGTGTTGTTTTTAATTTAGTTCTTTTAATAAAAAGAATTTTTTGAGACAGAGTCTATATAGAGCTGGCTGTCCTGGAACTCTCTCTGTAGAACAGGCTAGCCTCAAACTCAAACTGCCTGCCTCTGCCTCCTGAGTGCTGGGATTAAAGGTGTGTGCCACCACTGCCCAGCTAAAATTGATTTTTTAGTATGAGTGTATGCATGCCTCATAAAGGCCAAGAGGGGGTGTCAGATCTCCTGGAACTGGAATGGCAGGTGCTTGTAACCTGCCTGATGCGGGTGCTGGGAACCAGTCCTCTGCAAGAGCAGTAAGTGCTCTTAACTGCCAAGACATTCTCTAGCACCTTCTAATTCAGATTTTTAAACTGATATACAGAAGTAAAGCTGACCTGGAATTTTCCTGTCGTACAATGTTTTTGTCAGGTTTTAGAATCAAAATTTGGTTGGCTTCTTAAAACAAGTTGGGAGTATTCATGCTTTTTCTATTCTCTGGAAGAGTTGGTGGAAAATATGTGTTATTTCTTCCTTAAATATTTGGTGAATTCAACAGTAAAACCATCTGGCTCTGAAGTTTTCCTTATGGGAAAGTTTTTAATTACATATTCATATGAGTAGATAGGGAACCACTCAGACTGTTATTTTTCTTATACAAGTTTAGAAAAAGTAGCATTTAAAAAATTTGTCAATTACTTCTGAAATTTTAAATATATTACTATGGGTTATTCATGATGCTCCCTTCCTGTCTTTCCAATCTAGTTACACATCGGCTCCTAGGCTTCACTGGTATCAGCAGCAGGATTTACTGGGTTGTACTGGCTCTTTAATTCTGGTGCCTGCTTTCTCTCACCACATTTCTTGCCTTTATTGCCTCCCTTTCTTTTTAAATGTATTTTTAAAAATTCAATTAATATTCTTTTATGGTACTTTTAAATCGTTGGTTGCAAATAACCAGGCAAGTGTCATGTCTCTGGGACATATTCCCAGACCCCATCTTACTTTTTAATTTTGAGACAAGGTCTCACAAAGCTTAAACTACATAAACCCAGGAGGGCCTCTGACTTAAAATCCCCCTGCCTCAGCCTCAGGAGTTGCTGGGGTAACAGGCATATGCCACCAGGAGCAGTTGGTGGTATGTGTTTGTTTTTGTTTTATAACTTACTGAAAGCAATGTCAGAATGTTGCCTTTTCTCTTTCTCCCTTCCTAATATATGTAGTTGACGCCATAAACTGTTTTAAAGCTATACTTCACAGATTTTGATCTGTCATATTCTCCAGTGCATCAAGCTTCTAAACATCTTCCAATCACTGTCATTTCTTCTTTGGCCCCTTAAATTTCTTTCTGCAGAAACATTTATTTATGCTTACGTGTGTGTGTGTGTCTGTCTAAGTTTATGTATACCACACGTGTAAAGGTGTCTACAGTGGGGGCATCGAGATCTCTGCAAGTGGAGTTCCAGGCCTTTGTTGTGGTGCTGATGTGGGTGCTGGGAACTGAACATAAGGCCCTCTGCAAGAGCAGCACCTGCTCGGAGCCTCTGAGCCATCACTCCAGCCTCCCCTGCATTTCTAAACAGACAGGGATATGTTCCACCATCAACTGTTACAGACTGCTAGCTGTTGCAGTGGTCAGGAAACAGTCTATCATTTCAACCCTGTGAAATGTAAGAACTGCTTTATGACTCAGCGTATGAAAGACGCTAGTAAATATCCTATGTGCGCTCGAAACAAATGTGTACATTTATTCATTGCGAGATACTATAATTAGACGATATTTGCTAATTAGCTTTGTTCAAGCTGTGTCTATCCTTTACTGCTTTTTATTGTCGATTACATCAGTCAACGAGAGAGATATGTTAAAACTTCTAACTCTATGGATACCTCTAATTATCCCTGTAGGTCTTGGAGCTCAATGTGTGTGCACATTTAAGAAGTGAATTTGATCCCTTTATTATAGACAACTTCATCTTTACAGGTGCCGTAACCAGGGACCCATTTTAGTTTATATCACACAGCTGGATAGCCTTTCTTCTGGTTTATTTTGTGTGATGCAAGCAAGCTACCATATACTTTATACCCGACCCTCTCTCTCTCAAGTCACAGGATTCAGAGTACCAATTTAAGTCCAATTCAACAATGTCCTGGCTTTCAATTTGGTTTACTTATGCCTGATATAATCTCTAGCACATCTGGTTTTAGATATATCCTTTATAAGATTTTTATCACCTACTCCATTCCTATTCATTATTCTATTTATCTCCCTCAGCTTGTTGTTTATACATTTGTTCATCATTCTTTTAAGGATTACCTAGAGTTTCAAACATGTACCCTTAGCTTAGCAAAGGCTAATACAAATTAGTCCTTCATCACAAGGAACTCGGGACAACTTCACTTCATTACCTTCTTTGCTTACACTCTTCCTTGGCCATTTGTCTTATTCTCTGTCTATTTTAAGCTCCACGGGGCTCAATTACCATTATTTATGTAGTCAATATTTTCTTACATTTAACTAATTGTTGTTTCCCTGGCTCTTCCCTGCTTCCCGAATATCTGGGCATTCATCTGGGACAACATTCCTTCTATTCAACAGGTGCCCTCCAATGAGTGTGTCTTTAGTGCAGGTTAGACCACAGTCACCCTTTGAAGCCACTGATTGTTCATTCTTGAGGAATCGTAGATGCAGGACACGACAAGCAGTTGTTTTCTTTCAGCAATTACACGCAGAAGTTCCACTTCCACCTGATTCCCATTGTTTCCACTGAAGCAGTCGGCTGTCAGTCTCACCGTGGCAAATGGCTGCCCATCTTCCTAACTCTAACTGATGTTTGTTTGCAGAACTGTACAATGCTGGTGTGTGTGTGTGTGTGTGTGTGTGTGTGTGTGTGTGTGTGTGTGTGTGTGTGTGTTTTAACACCATCCTGTATCTTGGGGCTTCTCAAACAACTTCTGGGCCTGGGAGATGGCTCAGCAGATAAAGTTGCACGTTGCCAAGCCTAACGACTAAAGTTCAATCCCAAGGGCCCACATGGTCGAAGGAGAGAGCCAACTGAGGCTGCCCTCTGACCTCCACACACAAATCATGGCATGTGCCCCTCCCTACGCACACACACACCCACAGTAAATGAATAAGGGGCACGAAAACTTGAAGCTGGGCATGGGGGCACGTGCATTTAATCCCAGCATTTGGGAGGCAGAGACAGGTAGACCCTTGTGAATTCAGTCCAGCATGTCGTACACAGAGAGTTCTAGGCCAGCCATGGCTACAATGGGAGACCCTGCCACAAAACAAAACAGAATAGAAACAACAAAATTTGAACCCCAACCCCTTAACCTCTCTGTCTCCTTTTCTCTCTCTTGTTGAATATACAGTTAGATATGTGTGGGGCATTTCCTACCACATTTTATGTCTTCATGATCTTGTTTCTCTTCAGTGCTCCCACCTCCGTGTTTTTATTGCTATCTCATGACTGCTTTGGCACCTAGGAGTGAATCCAGGACCCCACAGAAACACACTCCAGCACTGGGCGCTATTTCCTTCTGCTCTAGCGTCTAAGTCACCAATTCTCTCTTTCCTGGCATCACCTTTATTGAATCCATCCATTTAGCCTTCGAAACAGCTTCCTTGGGGTACAAGAAGCCATTTACACACCATTAATGTCACCAACTGCAAGTATTCATTTAATGGTTTTAATGAATCCAATCACACAACCATAGCCTTCGCCGAATCCAATCTTAGACCATTTATATCACCCCGAAAAGCACACTCCCCTGGGATTTAACCACAGCAAGTATTCCAAAAGGTCAATTGTTCATCTTACATTTTAACCCTCTGGATATATGAATTATAGATATTAACAAAGTCATGCCAATGACAGGAAACAGGCCCAGAAGCTAAGCTCCATTCTGTGGGTTTGCACCTTCAGCCTTGTTCCTGGATGCCTTGCTGGACCTCCAGGACTCCAAATGAGTTTTGTTTTTCCTTTTTAATGTTAAGCAACGTTTCTCCGCAGAAGAGGAGACCTGAACAGACTAGATCTGCTGACATTAGACACACTCACTGACAGCTACTGTGAGCTAGGCGAGCAAAAGTTTATCATGCAAATGAGGATACTGATGGAGATAAAACCAGGCTTCACTGGGGATCTCACTTCATCTGTGGGCACAGACCAAATTCACCACAAACAAATCAGAATGTCTGGCCAGCCTAATAGTAAGTAATGAAGGAAGCGCTCTGCTAAAACTACATAAAGCAAGGTAGCCATACGCATTCTTGACTCTTCCCTTTGTGCTATTTGGTGTTAAAGAGAGAAAGGAGCAAACGCTCACTGGGACAGGGACACTCAGCACCTCCCTGCAACAGCAGATGGAACTCACTAGGACACCAGTCTGTCAGGCCCTGAGTCCTGGATGTCATTAATGCCTAAGATTTAGTAAATGAGAGAGAGTGTGTGTATGTGTGTGTGCATGTGTGTATGTGTGTCTATGTGGGTGTGTGTGGTGTGTGTGTCTATGTATGTGTGTGTACGTGTGTGTGTGTATGTGTGTCTATGTGGGTGTGTGTGGTGTGTGTGTCTATGTATGTGTGTGTACGTGTGTGTGTGTATGTGTGTCTATGTGTGTGTGTGTCTATGTGTGTGTATGTGTATGTATGTGTGTATATGTGTCTATGTGTGTCTGTGTGTGTCTGTGTGTCTATGTGTGTGTGCGTGTACATGTATGTGTGTCTGTGTGTATGTGTGTCTATGTATGTGTGTCTACGTGTCTGTATGTGTGTACATGTGTGTATGTGTGTATGTGTGTCTGTGTGTGTGTGTGTGTACACCAATACACGTCTGGGAAGTTTGGGAGTGGAAAAGAAACTAACAAGCTCTATATGACAAAGTTTATTTTAAAATGCTATACTCTTCTCTTTTGTAGAAAATTCTATCCCCTATTCTATAAAGAAAAGCCACAGTAGTGAAGGGCCTGGTGTGCTAGCCTTTGAAAAGGCTAGCCCTGCCTCTCAGATCATCCTTTACAGAGACTCTTCGTGGTTAGACTGGAAAGGAGTCTAAGGAGAAGTGGTTTTCTCAGTCAGCCCAGTGGTGTGGTTGCTGTCTCATTAGAATGTCGCCACATCTTGTATTTTGCAGTTTGTCCTTTCCTGGAATTTTAATGATGCTATTCAGGATATCACTTCCTATTCTTAATCTGCCTGTTTTAGAGGACTTGATTCCAAACAATGTTTTGGATACAAACAGTCCCAACATTTTTCCAAAACACAGGCTTTATTGGCATATAAAGCGATTTGCCACATGCGTGTTGTTTACATCCTAGCAGGTGGATAATAGATCAGAGTCACAGCAATGTCAGGGGACTTTCCCATCCGTAGTACATGGCACCGGAGAAAGAAAACCACTCAGTGAAAAGAAAACAGAATATGATTCCAACAATTTAACTTCAGTCCATATGTCACTGTCGTTTTCTAAGCAACAGAACATAAAAATGAAGCACCGGCAACAAGGAGCCTAACAACAAAGGAATTAATGCGTTAATTTGGGGGAGGGGGGGAACACTGAGGCAGCAGCCAGGGTGCAGTCCAACTGAGATGTCCTGCAGCCCTGGGGAATCCTTCAGAGCCAGGCTTCTTGGTTGTGGATTTGCTAAACTCTGGCCTGGAGGTATGTCTATCCACTTAAGCAGAGCCTAAAAGTCAAAAAGGGAGTACTGGGTTCCTAAAAGATCACAATGCTACCTAGCTCTTTTCTTTCTATTTGTGTGTGTGTATGTGTGTCAGTACACACGTGCATGGAGGCCAGAGAACAACTCTCAGAGGCTGATCCTCTGCTTCCAGGCCTTCTCAGGGCCTCTTCCGTTGAGCCACATAGTCCAGGGTTGCCAGC